>NW_009713730.1:0-1188 GCF_000703405.1 Apaloderma vittatum | reverse complement strand
CAGGACGGGGGCTTCCCCTCCCCTTCTAGCACAGCTTTTTTTGTAGTTTAGGATTGGGTTTGAGGTTTTTTTTACATACACATATAACGTTTTTTAGAGATGAGAAACAGAAAAGCCTTTTGTGCCGGTCCCTGCTGCTGGCGCAGCCTCTGCTCCATCCTCCCCGTGACGAGAGGCTGGGGGGGCTCAGGTTCTCAGGGCAAACCCCTGATACCCCACAAGCACCCACCCTTCCAGACACTGGCAACCCCCTTATCAGCTGGGAGAAGGAAACCACAAAACCTCTCCTGCCCAGGCCCTCAGGGAGCAGCATCGTCCCCCCGCCCTGCAGCAACACCCCTCGCTGAGAAAAGGTGACCCCGGTTTATTTGGATGCTGAAACGCAGATGATTAACTCGGTGCTCCCCGGTTTGCCTGCTGTGACCAGCATGGCTCTGTCACCTCCCACCTGCTCACAGAGCTCCTGCACATAAAAAATCCCCAAGAACAGAACAAACAAACAGAGCAAACCCCTCAACAGCTTCTAACTCGCACCAATTAAACAATTTCTACTGGTTTCCAAGGACTTTGCCTTTTTTTTTCCAAGGTCTTTGCCTTGGGTCAGGTTATTCTGCCATGAAATACCCCTCCAGGGGCAGCTCAGCAGCTTAAAACAGACACAACGTTCACCAAAATATTCTGTAACAACAAAACGCTGCTGTGGGTCCCTCCTCCCCACCCACGCTGCACCAGCACCCAAACCCCCCAGCCCAGCCCTGGGCACACAGACTTACTTCTTGCTTTGTGCAGCAGCCTCAGATGATTCCACAGGTGCCGAAAAAAATCAGCTTTTACAGCAGAAGCTGTGAGGGGCAGCAGGAGCTGCAGGGCTCCCGTGGGGACGTCAGGCTGGGCAGCCCACAGGGACAGCCCTGGCACCTCGAGCCCCACAGAGAACAGGACGAGAGGGACACGGTTTTTTATACAGAACACGTAAAACTGAAACGGGGCTGTCCTCAAGCCACAGCAAACCATCTCCAGTTCTGCTGAAACAAGCGCAGAACGTGAAATGGTTTGTTGTGGCCTCGGGCGCTGGCTGGGATGAAGCCCGAGGGGGGATGAAGCCCGAGGGGGAAGCAGCAGGGCTGGGCACAGGTGAGGTAAAGCCTCCTCCACCTCACCCCTCCAACGGGGCTGCCCGAAGCGTAG
>NW_009713729.1:0-2288 GCF_000703405.1 Apaloderma vittatum | reverse complement strand
TGGCTGCTGGTCAGGGTCAAACCACGACATACACGCTATCTAAAAAGCAGAAATAAATAGTTTGAGCCTAACTGGCATCAGCCTCAACCCTATCCTGGCCTCAGCAGTGTTTGCTTGGATGTCCAGAGGCTTGAAGAAGGGAGCATGCACCAGTTTGTGTTTGTGCAGGGAACTCAAGATCTACCCAGCCTGTGTAATCTGCCCCCATGGTAAACCCATGGAGCTCCCGCTTTTGGTAGAGGGGTGCTCATCGTGGTCCTCCCAGCAAGGTAATACAGTGGCACAGAGGCAGCTTTGGAGCAGCATGCTACCCCACGGAAATGTGTTTGGGCTGAATGATCTGCAGAGGGCACACGTTGTCCAAGCCTGACCTGGTACATGACAATACCACCGATGCGCTGAGGTGCAGCCGTGTCCTGCCATGGCCCTACGGAGATCCAGCTCCAGCCGTGGCTCTGCTGTGTCCAGTCTTCCTGTGGAAAAGATGCAACTTCTCCTTTACTAGTGGGAGGAGGAAAGAAGACCATCAGATTGTTATTTTGTGATTCTGGGAGTCACCTGCCAAATGGCTCTTGGGTTCTCATTCGTTTTTCTGTACTTTATCCAAGGTCTGTTTAGAGAACAGTGAAGTACAGAGCAGCCCTCCTCTCCCCCCCCCCCCCCCCCCACCTCACTCCTTCCCTCAGTGAGCACCTTTGGCTGCTGATACATGCCCACACATGTTCTCTTATCTGGCCTTGGAAATCTTGAATTCATTTCTCCACTGTTTCAGTGAGATGGATGGTAGGTGCGCTCTACACAACTTACTCTTTGGTTAGGACACAGAGGTAAGCAGATACAAAGCTCTGCAGGCAAGAGAAGGAACTGAATGTACCTTTTTCCTTTTTAACTTTCCTCGGTGCCCAGTGCTCAATGAGTCTGTCCTGGTGGCCTGGCCTCCTTTCTTATGTGGTGTATTCCCTCCTGCATTTCTCCTTTTATGTTTGTCGGGAGACTTCTGAGTGATGCAGGTGCACTTAATGTTCACTGCACACACAGTGAGTCTGATGGCTCCCGGGTACACCTGATATCCATACGATACATACCTTATCTGTGCCAGTCTTTCCCAGCTGTGCCAGAGCTTGACACTTGTGCTACAGTGATAGTACACATAGCATGCCTGGGATTTCCGTATGTCCTACAGCCTGGCTGGAGTTATTGCTGCTGCTCCACCTTGGCTGCAGAGCATCAACAAACCCTTGACAAATGCCCAAAGTCAATAAGATTTGCCTGGACAAGTTTCTGGATGGTTATAAAACGTTTATTTAGAAGAATGGGTGATTAAATTTGAAGGACATAATGAAATATGTCTGGAGTGCAATAAATAAAATACACTGGACCTGCTTGTGCAAGCAAATACATGGCAAACTTTCTTCATTCTTACTTTTTGGCAAGTTTCTAAGCCATCTGGACTTCCCTGGACATCTGGTGATTTGCCTATATGCAAATATAAATCATATTATCTTTATTTTACCTTTAAGGCTGATGGTAAGGATGTTACAGGTGGATGCTGAATCCAAAGGACTCTGCAACCCGGAGGATTCTTTCTTGCCTCCCCACTACTGAGACCCCTGACGTCTCCCCATCCCAGTCCCACAGTTACATCCACTGAAGTTCCCCTTTGCAGGGAGGTCCAGTATCAAAGCCGAGGCCTCTGTGCGTGCACGAATACAAGCTCCTGGGATGCCAAGACTGAGCACTGCATTTAGCCGCACCTACATATACCACATACACAGTAAGTGCAGATATGCTTCTCACCAGCTGCTGTGAACTGAGGCTCCCTACAGAACGCCCACACCCTCAGGCTCACAACCACAACCACATTCCTGGACCCTCAACCATCAGTCCATCTCACACCATAGAATCACAGAATCATAGAATCAATCATAGAATATATTGGGTTGGAAGGGACCTTCAAAGGCCATCTAGTCCAACCTCCCTGCAGTGAGCAGGGACACCTTTAACTTGATGAGGTTGCCCAGAGCCCCATCAAGCCTGACGTTGAATACCTCTAGGGAAATCATAACATGCATTGGGCTGGGTGGGACCTTTAAAGTTCATCTAGTCTAAATCTAATCTAAATCTACCCTACTCTAGTTTAAAACCATTGCCCCTCGTCCTGTCGCTACATGGCCCTGTAAACATACTCTGTGACCAGAGCCTGGAGCCTCTCACCCAGTGTTTGGGTGGGTCTCCACTCGATGCTAACCTGGTTTGAAGTTTGCTGACGAGTTTAACCCACACGGACA
>NW_009713728.1:5952-6156 GCF_000703405.1 Apaloderma vittatum | reverse complement strand
GGGGGCTCTGCCGAGCTGGGAAGGTGGGAAAAAGGAGTGGGGGCAGGGGGAAAAGGGGCCTGGCCGCTGCATTTGCTTTCAAATGCAACTCTCCCTCATTGTGCCCGAGACCAAAGGCAATTAATTCATTGGGACCATTTCCGAGCTGGCGCCACCGAGACAGAGAAGTGACACGGTAATTTGGACCTCTCTCTTTTTTTTTTT
>NW_009713728.1:5512-5774 GCF_000703405.1 Apaloderma vittatum | reverse complement strand
CTCACTCCCCCCGCGCCCAACACATACAAAAAAGCCCCGCCGGTGGGGAGGATCGGAAGGGATTTCCTGGAGCATGCACTGTCCAGGCGATGAGGAAGAATAAAAAATAAAATAAAAAAGATGGAGGGGGAGAGTCAGTGGCGATCTTGGCCAAGGAGGTCCTAGGGAATAAGCTGCAGACCTGATGCATCCACGGCGGGAAGCCTGGCTCCCCTCCAGGGACGCAGGGGCTGCTCGGGGGCGTGTCCTAGGACTCCCAAAT
>NW_009713728.1:5192-5400 GCF_000703405.1 Apaloderma vittatum | reverse complement strand
CCCCCCCCCCCCCCCCCGCGCCCCCAATGCTGCCCCCAGCCCCGGAGCGGGCGGGGAGCTGGTGGCATGGGAAGGAGATGGGTACCTTTGCTGTGCTGGTACTCGGCGCTCCCCGTGGCGCAGTCCGGGGTGCAGCTCACCTCGATTTCCTCATAGAAATCCGACTCGGTGTCCGAGCTGCTCTGCTGCCCTTTGCTGGAGGGAGGTT
>NW_009713728.1:2699-5161 GCF_000703405.1 Apaloderma vittatum | reverse complement strand
CCGGCCGAAAGCAGTGCTGCCGCCGCCGAGCGGCTCTCCGGCACCGTCCCTGTCCCTGGGAGCACCTCCACCTCCTCTTCGTCTTCTCCTCCGCCACCTCCTCCTCCTCCTCTCTCCCGGGACGACAAGGGGCCAGGTCTGGGGCTGAGGCAGTTCCGATGGATCATCTTCTCCTGCGGCTCCGGAGCGGGGCTCCCCACTGCTTCGGACAAATTAGGCACCCTCTTGCCAACTAGAGCGCCCAGTTGTGTCCCTTCCAGAAACATCACCATCTCCTTCCTGGTTTCCATTGTGGTTTTGCTTAAGGGAGGGGGAAAAAAAAATCCAGATCTCTTTCCCCCCCTCCCTCCCGCTCCTTGTATAAACCCAGCAACCCTCTCCTGCCAATGCGGAGGAGCAAGCGGTGAGATAGGGTGACCTTGTGATGCGAGCGCTACACTCCGCTGTGCTGCTCTGGGAGGGATCACCATTGCCCTCTTCTTTCTAAGCTGTCATCCTCAATGGTGCAGTCGTCATTACAGTACCACCGGTGACGCCACACATTGATTGCCAGTGGATAAATAGAAACGTCTGCCATGGGGAAGATGAAAGGAAGAGCCGGAGCTAATGGGCTAGATGCGTGATGCACCAGGTGTAGGAGTCCGAAGTGGAGAGGGAAGTGTGAAAAAGAGATGCATATGGAGCTGAGCTGCAAAGAGGTTGTAACATGCGGGGAGAGATCCGCAGGGGGAAGCTTTGCCTGACAATTAAGTAGCTTTTTGACTGCTTTAAGCCACAACCTTGATGTAGAATTGAGGCGAAGATACCTAGCTGCGTCCTGGAAGTGCGAAGATATGTACTCAAGCCTCTTCCTTGGATGCATTATTTATTGCTGGCAATCAGCTTCTGCATAACCGCATGTATAAGGCTTTAAGAATCCTTTGCAAACTCGAGGACAAGGAAATGCGCTGCTGACACCTGAATGCAGAAAAAACCTTGATTTCTTGTTCTGGTTTCATACCGTTTCATGCTCTTATAATTGTTATTGCTTTATATTGACTGGGATTAAAACGTTAGTTTAAAATTTAGAAATGTGATTACACATTTATTTTTTTTTTACAGCTGATAAGAAACAATACTTCACTTTTAGTTATTATGGCTATCTGCTGTTTGTAGTTTACTCCTATTTCTTCCTTCACAGTTTTCATTTATTCCACCATTCTTGCGCTTTTAAGAGAGTTTTAAATCTCTTTATCTTTCTTCTGTTTAATTAATTGTTTTGCAAAATTTGTTATCTGCTTTCAGGAGGAAAAACTGCAAGAAGGTCTGCCAAGAACAATTCAGGCTCAGAGAAATGCAAGTTATCAAGGCCAGAGCTTATGCTAGCTAGCAGATGCTGTTAAATGAGAAATGACAAGAGCAACCATTTGCACAGCACTTGTCTAAAAGTAAGGGACCTTGTAATGTAAATAGAGATGTACACGTAGTTTCTTCGGCATAGTATGTTATTTCTAATGAGTGCAGCAACTATCTCCTCTCTAGTTAATATTAACTCACACGTGTAGTGTCAAGTCATTTTTACCATCTGTCGTAACTAGGTTGTTCTAAATTTTTTCTCTCGGAGTGTTATTGGCTAGTCAGGTTACAGAAAACATTCAACCAATTACGTTCCCAACCCAGTAAGGAATTTACTGGCATATTTGAGGTGACGTTGCTTCGGTGGGGAACATGCAGCGCAATAGGAAACACGCTGAGATTTTCTGTCCAGCCCTGTGAGCAGGACGGGCATGGTGCAGGGATGCAAACAAACAAACAAGTAAATAGGATTCCAGTTCCACTGGATGCATGAATTAATGCGTACTGTCAGCAGTAAACATACTGATTCGAGGGGGATAAACCAGAAATTTTTACACTGCTGTCGCCAGCAATGTCTCTTTCTCCCTGCGTGGACATGCAAGCCTGTTTCAACGCAAACCCGCAGGACCCGCACACCACGCTCCGGACTGCGGTGCTTTCCGCCACACAAGCGATGCGTGCACTACTCTGAGGCTTCACAATTTCTTGAAAAGTCATTGTTAAATTCCCTTTCCCTTCTCTGCCTTGCCAGGTTTTAGCCCGATGTGTCCCCTTCCAGCCTCGGATGAGGACCCGTCGCCCACCCCAGCCGCATCCGGGCTCTGCTCCGCGGGCTGTGCGAGCGTGGAGCCGGGGAAGCAGGATCAGGTCCGGCTGCTGCGGGAGCAGGCGGTGGATGGATGGATGGATGGATGGATGGATGGATGGATGGATGGATGGATGGATGGTTGAGGTGGTCTGGCTTCGCCATCTGACTGGCAGTCGCGGCGCGCCTGTTCCCGCTGGGCGGAGTCGGAGGGCCAGTGCTGATCCCTCTGCGGGGAGCAGCGCGGAGCCGTGCGGCGGGACCAGGCAAGGCGAAGCCGGAGCGCTCGGGGAGCGCTGTGCCCGTGTCGCACTGCTGCCGG
>NW_009713728.1:0-2565 GCF_000703405.1 Apaloderma vittatum | reverse complement strand
TGCCAAGAAGCCATGGCGGATGTGGCTGGCAGACGGAGAGAATTTGCGCATTACTACGACTTCGGGGGCGGCAAGAGGAGGAATATTCATGTCTCCTTCTAAGTAAAACATGACCGGGAGCTGAAAGAGGGTGCTCCAAGAGCGGGAGATGGAGACGACCCGGGAGAATTTAATAGGAGATCCTGTCTCTGGCAGGCTGGAACCCTGGGGATGATTCCCGCAGATGAACCCCACGAATTTTATAATTTTCGTTTACGAGTCCCTACAGCCTCCTTCCTCACCCCATTCTTAATCTGTTCCCATCAGGATGCCCCATGTCATTTACCCTGAGTGGGAGTTTTTGTTGAGCCAGAGATAACGGCCATCGCCAAGGACGGTCTAACTCAACCCGCAACAGCAAAGGTTGCGGTACACCCACGCGTGGACAGACGCGCACCACGCACACAGACACACGCAGGTATTTGCCAAGGGTAAACACAGAGAGTTAAAGGCCCAAATGGAGTCTGAAGAAAAAAAAAAAGGCTCTGTTAGACTTCAACTTTTGGTGTCAATTTAGACTGGATTAGTACAGGCTTCTTAAAATATCCAATTTTTACATCCCCTAGGAAGAGTACCGCTGCCACAACCTCTTGCACGTCGACAACCCGGCGGCGCGACGTAGCAGAGTGAGGAGCCCCTTCGCAGCGGTGGACACGCTTTGCTTCGCCGGGAATGCGGCGTCCAGCGCTCTGCCTTCTGTCTAGTGTTTCCCACAGATCTGTCAAGACCGATTTGGAAGGAGGCTCCCTCATTTGGGATTAATTTCCAGGCAGATTGGAAAGTGTATTTCTACAGGGTTTTCTTTCTTTTTTTCTTTTTTCTTTTCTCTTTTTTTTCACCCCTCCCCGCTTGTTCCAGACCGAGATTTAAAAGCTATTAAGTCTCTTTCGCTTGCTTAGTCACAGCAAGGATGTCATAAGGATCCTCAAAACTTTTCAAACTGATTTATTTTTCTCAGTTTACAGCTCTCCTTGCTGATATATAGCTGAGGTGAGATCAGAGCGACCGCATTCAAAGGGTAATACGCCGATTTCAGCGTTACAGCTGTTGAAAGGTGCTCCGTATAAGAAAAGCAAACGAAACATTTCCCTTTCCCAAAACAAGGAAATAATAAGGGGCATTAAAGTATTGCTAGAGTGATGTACTCATAAATCGGGGGGCTCCCTTCAACGTGCTAAGCCTGGAGAAGGAAAGACACATCACAAAGTCTTTATCCGCGGGATATTTATTTTCCTTTGCCGGTCAGCAGGGTGTCAGTAACTTTTGAGCGATACTGTCTAATTACGACAGGGAACCCATGATGCCTCTTCAGTTTCGCTAATAAAACCAAGTCTTGTCGGCTTTGAAAATGGAAGGTAGTTTTGACATATTGTGCAACGACTTAGCGCCTCAAAAACTAGTATTTAGTGCGAATGGGTGATCAAACCAGAAAGCCTATTTTTACATTTTTAATGGGTAGTGTTAACAATAATGGCATAATTATCACTGTTTTATTAAGGCTAATTTTTTACGACATGGTTAGAAGTGGAACCTTGGAGAGAAGAGACTAATAGGCGCATTATTCTGGAGTGTAAAGACAGCTAGTACAATGAGAGCACACAACACGTAAGTGGCGTTGAGGAGAGAGAGGACAGAGCCATGAGTGGGATGTGCCTAAGAGAGCATGTAATAGTATTTACACGATCCGATCCAAGGCTCGTTTCTGGTTCCATGTAGCTTTGAATGTCTGATCTCGGCATCTCCGCATAGGGCATCCGCCTGCTGTTCTTTGTTCTTTGTTGTTTGTTTTTTGTTTTGGGGTTTTTTTTTACCTGTTGACTGCTCAAAGGAGCGTTTCCCTGCCACCGCAGGAGGCTCTGAAGGCTTTTACTTTGTTCGATCAAACTCGAGGTTTGGGGGTGGTGGTGGTGGAAAGGCCTGATTCCTGTTTTAGGACACTCGGGAGGGATTTGCCCGTGGAAACTAGTTCTGATGCTTTACTGATTGCAGTGAGTGAACGAGTCAGTCGTGCAGGAATTTGGACTTTCGATTTCAATTGCTATCAGTTCCTGACTCGTCGAGAGCCAAAACTCTACGTCAATCTTTTAATGTTAGAATGAACGGCAGAGACACGATCTGCGTGACAAACTCTCTCAATTGAATGCAGAAGAGTATTTATGGTGTGAATTTAGTCAGGTGGAAGGCACAGGTAAGTTAAAGTCAACAGTATTTCAGTGGCCCCCGTGAAGAGATTTTTTTTTTAAAGATTTGATTTAACAGGGATTGATCTCGCAGCCCTCCGTGCCTCGCATCTTCGCGAAACCTCCCCGCGGATGACGGCGTCTCCTGAGACCTGGTGCGCCTAAGCATATCTTAAAGAAACACTGAGAGGTTTCAGGATGTCTTTAGGTGCTCAAAAAAAGAACCTTAAGGGGGGATGTGGCATCACCGAGACGCAGGAACGTCAGAGGCTGCAGATGTGCGACGGCGTTTAGTGTTTTGCTTATGTTTTCCTCCTGTACACAAACACCCTTCTTTTATTCCCAT
>NW_009713727.1:0-2049 GCF_000703405.1 Apaloderma vittatum | reverse complement strand
GTGCAGTGCAATACAGTGCAGTGCTGGGCAATGCAGTGCTGTGCAGTGCAATACAGTGCAGTACTGGGCAATACAGTGGTGTGCAGTGCTGTGCTGTGCAGTGCAATACAGTGCAGTGCTGGGCAACGCAGTGCCGTGCAGCACAGCACAGTGTGCTTCTATGCACTGCAGTGCACCAGCGTGGTGTGACGCCATGGGTGCCATGCTGTGCTGGGTGGTGCAGTGTGCTGCTACGCAGTGCGGTGCTGCGCAGTGCCAGATGGTGCAGTGCCATGCAGTGCAGGACAATGCAGTGCAGGGCTGGTGCGACTTGGATGA
This sequence comes from Apaloderma vittatum, assembly GCF_000703405.1. NCBI lineage: Eukaryota > Metazoa > Chordata > Aves > Trogoniformes > Trogonidae > Apaloderma > Apaloderma vittatum. Next base: position 1,731 of record NW_009713727.1, on the reverse strand, counting down.
TCACAGAATCACAGAATCACAGAATATCAGGGGTTGGAAGGGACCTCTGAAGATCATCTAGTCCAACCTTCATCCCAGCACACCCAACCACTACACCACAGCCTCAAGTGCTAGATCTACTTTTTTTTTTAAACACCTCCAGGGTTGGTGACTCCACCACCTCCCTGGGCAGCCTGTTCCAGTGCCTCACCACTCGTTCAGGAAAGAACTTCCCCCGAATATCCAATCTAAACTTACCCTGACGCAACTTGAGGCCATTTCCCCTTGTCCTGTCCTTAGTAATTAGAGAGAAGAGACCAGCACCAGCCTCACTACAGCCTCCTTTTAGGTAGTTGTAGAGGGCAAGAAGGTCTCCTCTCAGCCTCCTCTTCTCCAGACTAAACAAACCCAGTTCCCTCAGCCGCTCTTCACAGGGCCTGTTTTCCAGACCTCTCACAAGCCTTGTTGCCCTTCTCTGCACCCGCTCCAGCACCTCGATGTCCTTCTTGTACTGTGGTGACCAAAACTGGATGTGTAACGCGGTGCAGTGCAGTGCTCTGTGACACCCTGTGCTGTTTCACAGTGCTGGGCAGTGCAATCCACTGGGTTTTGTCCAAGGCAGTGCTGGGCAGTGCAGCACAGTGCTCTGTTTCCAAGAAGCTGCAGCGCCGAGCAGTGCAGTGTGGTGCTGGGCAGTGTGTTGCAGTGCTGTGCGGTGCATGGCCAGTCGCTGGAACTGGACCTGAGTCACACAACAGCACAGGACCTCGCTGCAAGGCCGTGATAATGAGTGCACAGCACCTGGCTGCAGGATGGCACCCATGGGTGCAGAGCACCTTGCAGCCAGATGGTGCTGATGGATGAACAGCACCTTGCTGCAGGATTGCGCCCGTGCCCACACATCGCTTGCCCGCAGGATTGCACCCATGGGCACACAGCACCTCATTGCAAGACTACCTCGATGGATGCACAGCACCCCGGTGCAGGATTGCACCCACGGGTGCACCCTGGGAACCCAGGGCTGGAGCTGGGGGTGCTGCAGGGGACCGGCCAGGCAGCAGGATGACAGCCCTGATGCCAGGGTGTGGGTGGCCATGGCACCCTGCGCGCACCCACTGATGCCAAGGGACGTCACCAAGGGCGTGGAGGGCAGGAGGTGGGGGGCAGCTCCTGGCTGCAGATCCCAAATGCTGCTGGTGTCCCCTGGGAAACCCCAGGTCAGATCCTACACTGAGGGAAAGGGACCCAGGGGTGACTGAGGGTGCAAAAGGCGGTGTGACCCATGGGTGTGGGGTCCTGGCTCAGCTGGGTCTTTCCCTCCTGGCTGAGGGGTGGAAGATCCCATTGCTGGTGGGATCCTGCGAGGAGAGGGGGAGCTGGGAATCCTGTCCCGGTGGGAGTGTCTCTCCCCATCACATCCTGGCACAGCCCAGGATCAGGCTGGATAGGGAGTGATCCCAACTGAGTCCAGATGCTGACCCAGTGTCAGGGGGACTGGAGCATCGTGGAGCAGGGCAAAGCATCCTGAGGGGGCCCAGATCACCCCAAAGCATTGTCCTGAGAGTCCAAAGCATCCCCAAGTTCAGAGCATCCCAGAGTATCAAAGTATCACTGTGGGGGCTGAGGCATCTCAGGGGTCTGGAGCTTTCAAGGGGGGGTCACCTTGCAAGGGAAGCCCTGCCTGCACCCTCAAACCCTTGCCTACACCCCCAAAGCATGTTTCTCCCCGCTCTGGCACTGCCCACAGCCTCA
>NW_009713726.1:0-2651 GCF_000703405.1 Apaloderma vittatum | reverse complement strand
GGTACAGCACCAAGGGTGATGTGTTTCCCCCCCACACCCCCTCCGAACTGCAAGTTGAAAGATAATTAAACAAATACCTCTAATGCCTAACCGCGCTCTCATTTTCACCGGGCATCCGCAGGCGATTAAAGCTGCTCATGGGTCAGGTGGTGCCCGGGAGCCGCGGAGAGCCCGAGGGTTGGTTCCTTTGGGGAAGGTGTCTGGGGATTTCGGCTGTCTGGGGGAATAAGGTAGGGAATGAGGGACAGGTCCTATAGACCCGAGGTAACAGCTGGAGGCTGCTATTCCCTCCATGCAAGAGGGAAAGTATTGCTATAAATCGGGAATCTTTATAGCCGTTCGACTAGAGGAAGTTTTTTGGCTGTAAACTGTCATGCACTGCAGCCCTCAATGAAAAGGCTAGGAAAGTGGGGAGTCCTCTCTCCTGAGAACCAAAGTGCAATTAAGATCAGAAAGAGGGAGAAGGAAATAAAATAAAGACAGTAGGAATCCAAGCCGAGGAAAATCTTTACGGTTTGGGTTTGGGTTTCTTCCCCCTCCCCTCCCCGCCCCGTTCCGATAATTATATATAAAACTTCTTAAAACTTTTTTTTACGGTCGTTAAAAAAATTTAAAGGTAGACTTCTATTTTCTTTTTGTAAGATCGACTAAATCTGAGTACATACATTGTCTGCAATGAGCGGTGCGGTCATTTGCGAAGTATTAAGTAAAAAAAGAAATATATCAAATTAAACTAAACTCTTCTCCTTTTGACTAAGGGAGTGATCAAAGCAAAAAAAATAGTGACCATATAGATAAGTGTGCTGCTGAAGGGGTTAAGGTTGTTTTCCATTCCTTGTGTATGCATATATATATATGTATTAAGAATTGGCCTTTCCTTGACGCATCAATCGGGAAGGATTAGAATACTATTTTCAAAGCTCGTGTCGCATAAATACACATTTATACGAGCTCTAATTTATTTATTCATCTTCGGAACAGTTCATTTTCCACTAAAAAGGCCCCATTCCTTTCAACTCGGGCTTGTTCTGCAGCTTTTGACTCTTAAGTGCCTTCCTTGTCGAGTGAGGTCGAGTTGAGGAAGAACTGAGGCTCAAGTTTGTCCTACGTGGGACCATCACCCCTACCCACCCTATCACTCCCTCCACCTTCCCGCACACGCGGTCCGTACCCTGAAAAGGGACGCCACTTTGCAAGGGGAAAAAAAAGATTCCCTTTTCTCTCTTTCACCTGGACGGAGCCGGTGACCGTCCGTGCGAGTCCTTGCCTGGGGTTAACTTGTGCCGGCGCTTGGTTTTTGCAAGATTAAGATGTTTGAAATGTCCCCTTCAAAGCACAAACCCAAAGGAAGATGGTGCTGCCAACCCAACCAAGGGGCAGCGCGTCGCGGCGTTTGAGGGGTGGTGGTGGTGAATGCTCCTGTCTTTTACTAGGATGCGTTTGTTTATTGTGAGTGGAGCACCTTAAGTGAAACAAACATCTGCTAGTGAAAAGACCATCTCAAACTACCTGTAGCAGCGACTACGTATCAATATAGTGAGCTTCGCCCATCGTTTCTTTGCAAATGCTTCTTTCTCCTTCCGAAGAGAACAAAAAGGAGGGAGGCAGATGCTCAGGCAGAAAGAGCTTTAAGAAACTTTAACGCAGGAATTAATGTGAAGGAATAACAATTTTTCGCGTGTTTCTGGGCGGCGATTGAAGAGAGCTGGCATGCAGGATTAAACATGTCAGGTTGAAGGGAAAACAGAAAAAAAAAGTTCTGCGGTGTTGAGTAAGTTAATGAGATACGAACCCGACGGTGTAATGAAAATACAACCGTAACTCGTAGCCCTTAAACCAACCAAGAAAGCAAAGACTATACCGGAAGCCTTGGGATTATCTGAAGTTGAGGGAAGGCAGACACGACCGGGGCGCTGCTCCACCGTGTGCGGAGCGTGGAAAGGCAGCGCTGGGGGTGGCGGTGCACCCGGGGGGGCCCTGCCCGCAGAAGGGGCGGGTGGCCGGTCTGCATCCTGCCAGAGGGACCCCTCCAGCCTGCCTTCCCCTGGGCGCCCTGACTTCCAGCTCCGCCTGCTCCCGAAGAGCTTGCCGTGTAACCCTGGGCACCTTCACCTAAAATCTTAAAAATCGCGACAGCAGTGATGCGCCGCTGTTTGCGGAGAGAGAGGAGATGCCTGTTTTAAAAGAAACCCGTATTTTAACACTGCGCCGCTTCTCTCTTCCTCTCTTTTGCTCCCGTTTAAAGAACTTGTTATTGTTTAAAGAGACCCCATTGAACTATTTCCTGCTCATTGTCACCTCTTTCCCCCTCGCCCTCTATCCAGGGATTCCCACGGAAATAAACTGTTTCTCTCACCCCACAGCCCGCCGCAGCCCCGGAGAATGCGAACTATTAAAACACCGGCGGGCTGGAGCGTTTCAAAAAACAGCCCTTTTCTCCCTCGCTTGTACGCCAAACAATTTTAAAAGAGATTCAGCCCGTTGCAAACTTTCACCCGTGAGGCTCGGTCTCCACTCTTGCTCGCAGAGGCTCGCGGGGGCTTCTTATTGTACGAAACGGAGCTTTTAGTTACCCGTCTGGTTTGTATAAGTATGTTTCTATCTAGGTGGGATGGATAGCAACCAAGGATTTTATTTTATTTTATTTTATT
>NW_009713725.1:0-1081 GCF_000703405.1 Apaloderma vittatum | reverse complement strand
TGGCTCCTATTCTTTACACTATAAATAAAAATAAAAATAACTATACACGTAATCATGTGGAACAGTTTAATTGTAAGAATATTAGGGGGTTTTTTTATAATTCTGGCATACTTATTCTATGCCTCATTTCTAGATTTCTTTGTTAGCTTCATACAACACACTTCAAGACAAATACTTTCTTGTGCAGAACATAGGTTATAATTACTTTTTACTTGGAGTTTCAGTAGAGGAGCCATTCTGCAAAAAAAAGTCTATCAAGTAGTCCGTGCTTAACTTGGATGTCACTGCCTATCAGAAAACCTGTGTGGCTGCTACAGTAAAAGTTCTCATTTAACATATACTGAGATAAAACTGAGGACTGAAGTGGGTTGAGTTTCCACTAGAATAGTTTGCTGTGCCTCTTGCCCAGAGTTACCAGATTAAACATCAGCCTGGGTCAGGCAGTTGATCTATGGTACAGAATCACCTAGAAAGCAACTGAATTAAAATAAAAAATACTAATCTCTCTTTTGAAAATATAATTCCACCAGCTCTTTACAAGGCCTGCTAGACACTATATGCAGTGGCACTGCAGAAAATGTGGGTTTTTTCCGATATAAATGCAATATTGGTTTTTTACTTCCAATTTTTCTTAAACCTTCCTTTGATTTGCTTATTCAACACCTCTCCACTTACCACAGCAATGTCAGTAACCAACCGATAGAGCTGGGATGGCTCACATAAAGGATCCAGAGAGCTGAATTTCCTTGGGAGGTTCAGACATGCATCAGATGTACAAAAGGGAGCTTCTGGACAATCTCCCGCCCCCAGCCTCATCTCAGCCACACTGAGATCCCAAGAAAACAGTCATCTTTGGGGAAAACCATCTCATTTAAAACTTTCCCCATCCAGAACCTCCTACCACACTGTCTTCTGCCCTTTTCCAGGCAGTTCCAGTTGCTTTTCCAGCTCTTTGGGGCAGAGTAGCCCATGTGAAAGTAGTTGTGACTGCTTATGAAGAGACAGCTGGCTTTCTGCAAATGTGAGCTTTAGGGTGTTGTGTAGAAACTAAATTAAACATATATATATATTTAAAAAAAAT
>NW_009713724.1:0-73630 GCF_000703405.1 Apaloderma vittatum | reverse complement strand
AGGGGGTACGCGCACACACCCGCACCCGCACCGAGCTGCGTGTGCGGAGCGGCACGTACCCGCCTCCGTACGTGTCAACTTGCCCGGCGGGACGGCGTGTGGTCGCGGCTCTGCGGGTTCCTACGCGGTACCGCGAAGGCAGGAGGCGCAGAAAGGCGGGAGAGGGCACAGGAAGGCAGGAGCGGGCACACAGGCGTAGGGGCAGCCCATGTGTGAGTGGGGCAAAGGACGAAGGCGCAAGGCAGGCGGTGTGGGTCGGGAAGGTGCCTCCCGGGCACGTTAGCGACATGTGCACACCCATGGCCAGGTCTGGGATTTCGGAGGTGGGAAGTTCGGAGCCCTGTGACTTTTTGCAATGGGCTGGATACGTTCACCGAATCTGCCCCAAATGGATGCATCCAACCTGCTGCTGCCTTAGCAGCAAAACATTTGGAAGAGAAAAATGTTAAGTGCCTCTTTATTGTGCAAGGGACATTCTACAGTCTGCTTATGCAGCAAAATTTGGGAGCAGGCCTTGTGAACGCATGAGGCCCTGAAAAGGTGATGCTGGGAAGCGTTCAGTATCTGCCTCCTGCTTCCCAGTGTTGAGCTAGTCTCCTGCTTTCCAGCTTCTGCACAGTTCTGCTCCGAGACAGTTGCAACCCTTATGCACAAAACATGGCTTCGTACAGACTCCAGGAGGAGTTATTTGTGGAAGGGAAAGACAGCTTCAGCGTACGTTGTTCAAGAGCAGCAGAAACTTGGTTGCTTTGTCAGCCGGTTAGGGTATGATTGTGACACATCTGTGACTGGCAGCCACGCTGTATCCTGCATCTGTAGGTTTATGCTTTTGCATAAACTGCTAATGAGAAGCTGGGCAGCTACAGTTGACACGGTGTTATCAGCAGGGAGTGACTGGTGCTTGTCCTTCCTGAACAGAGGCATCACGCTGCCCTTCTTGCCAGGTTTCCATGTCCAGAGCCTTCTGAAGGGAAACGTCTGCTCTGAAATGTGCATTTTTCACTACAGAAGAGCTGTAACCTTTAAACTGGCTCATCCTAACATTCAGGGGCTTATTTAGGCGTCACTTATTATGCCTTCAGGGGTTACCTGAACTTCTCAGCATGGCTGACATGGAGGAAATGAGATGGTGCGGCTGGGCTGTAATTGCCTGTGTTTAGGCAGGGCAGAGGGGGAGAACGGCTGAGGCAGAGGAACAATTTAACATTTCTGTTCTTTTCTCTCTTGATTTCTCTCCTTTGCTGATTCTGGACACGTGAGCAATAATACCCTGCCCTTGCATCAGTCAATATCTATGTGCTATTCAAAGTAAACCAGGATAATTTTACAGAAACTGAGGTGGTGAGAGGTGAAGCAGCTATAAAGTGCCCAAGGTCACTCAGCGGTCTGGCAAGAGAGTGAAAAATACTGATTCACCAGATCAGACTGTACCCCTCCTCCGGCTTGGGAGCCTGAGCCAAGCACCCAGATACTACAGGAAAAAGCAAAAGACTATTTTTTTGTATAAATAAACACATAGAGTTCTCTGTACCGTGCTGGATAGAGAGAGGTAGACCAGAGGGAAGGATGAATCACAAGAATTCATGTGCTGAAGGTCTTGGCCCGCTCACAACGGAGCAATGTACTGAGCCCTTCAGCAAATGCAAATCTTGGTCATTGTTCCCTTCTTTCTGTTTGTCTCCAACACAACCCGTGGTGCGAGTAAAGGAAATGGCCTCCCTCCTTTGCCTTTTACTGACAGAACAGGGAAGATAATGCCCCTCTCAGCCATTACTAGTGGACCGTTACCAAATAAGGCTGATTTCTGTCCTGCTGATGCAGTTTTTAGGGTTAGCTACCATGAAAATGTTTAGGACAGAACACAGAGTCAGCAGGGAAATTATAGCAGGGCTTTGTATAGTAGCTCGACTAAATCAGCTCCCGTTGCTTTACTTTTCTTAGTTAAGTTTGAAAATATGCTATGAAAACATGCTTTTATTAAGGGGAAAATTATTTTCATCAGTCAGCCACTAATTCACCAGCAACTTCAGCCATTCCTCACCTCGAGAGAGCTGATAGAAGAATGGAGTGGGTGCTGTGACCCAAACAGACTGTGTGAATTCCCTGATTTTACATGGTGCTCCCAGCTCCTACAACACTTCTGGGACCCTGCAGCAGCTGCAGCCAGTGACTGCTTTCACGTGAGTGCTGCTCAGAGGAGGCTGGGGAAGGGGCAAGGTGTGCAAGGCCAACGTAAAGGTGAAATTTAGAGAACTCTGCTTATGCCATGCAATACTTCCCAGAGCTGATGGCTTAAAAAGATCTAAGCTCAGTGCTTTTGTTCGTCTCTGAAATAGTGAAGAATACATGTTATCTATTTGTCCTTTTGGAATGGGCATATAGTGTGCTCAACTTTAAAAACTTACCACTTTTCAATCATTTTACTCTTCCTATTCCCTGCGACACACATTTTGTCATTGAACAGGTTTTTTAGCTTTTTTTTCCCCCAATATTTGGTTTCCTGCTTATGACAATACATAAACAAAGAATCTGTGTGATGCTGCATGTGTCTAATTTTTTCTCTTCTGCATCAGCGCTCCTAGCAGGATTTGACAGCAGAGAGCAAGCGTGTTACAGCAGCACTGAGTGGATAGCACTCACCCATCAACAAATGCCAAATCCATATTGCCACAAACTGCCGTCCTCATTTCGGAACTTTTTCTGTGTCCCGTCCTGAGATAAATCAATTTCCATCCTGTATTCTCTTGTTTCCCTCCAGGAAGCCAGGAAGGCATCATGCTTCCAGCAGGAGCAGGAGAAAAACTGTCAAACTGTACTTCACCAACAGCTTTCCTGTTGTATGGCAGGTCCTGCAGAACCTTTTCACTTGGTAGACTGATTTTGCAGCTCCCGCCAGCAAATGTGCTTGTGCCAGTGCAATTTAAGTAGAATATGTCATTAAGGGATCAGCGGTAGGCACATGGAAATGACAGCGATCATTAAATCTGCATTACTATTGTTTGCTTTAGGGAGCATGTAGAGGCCCCGGGCAGAGTGAGGACTGCACAGTGCCAGATGAAGCCAGCTCCTCTGCATGTGATGCAGTCTGTAAGCCAGTTTGTTTTCCAGTTGTCTGTGAAAGAATACCCTGAGACGAACTGTGTGCCTTCATCACAGGGTGACCAGGCTATGGTATTGCTTCCTAGATGTTCAGATGCCCCGATAATGAACATGACAGAAGAGAATAAGGAGATCCTGGATGAATTTGCCTCAAGCAGTGGTGTGTGGTTGATTTATACCATTTCTGACCCCCAAGCAGAGGTACTTTTCTTTACACAAATCCCTGCAGCATGATTAGTTTGCCTAATACTTGCCCTGCTTTTTCTCAGGGCAGGATACAAATCCTGGTGCTCCCATTGGTTGGCGGCACCAAGGAGACGGTGAGATTTGTGTGACCACTGCAAGATGATTTCTCTGTAGCTGCAGAGGGTTTCACACGTTGCTCCTTGCACTGCCAAAGGCAGAGTCCGCTCTCCACAGAACTCTCTTAAATGGGTTTGAGTGGCCCAATGTGGTTAGTGAGGAGAAGGGGAAATGAAAGGAGGAAAGAGTCTTGAAATCAATATGAAGCAAGAGATGGATGGCCGGAAAGAGATGGATACATGGAGGAGAGAAAAAGATTTACTGAAACATTAAGGAGAAATGGAATCCAGAAGAACTTATGTCCATGACACAAAAGAAAGGTGCTCTGAGATGGATAGTATGGGTAAATGGCTATAGTGTTGGACATCACACCTGTGTTCAAATCCAAATTGTACCTGTTTTTCACCTTGAATTAGACAAACCAAGGTAAGAGCACATCTTTTATAGCATTGCACCTACTAATAACTCTTTAACTGTGTTAATAAATACAACTTGTCCTGTGGTTCATTTTATCACTTGTTTTGAGAAACGCCATATGGAAAAGCAGTGAGTCTTCTCCACTTCTCAGTCACAGCTCTCGAACGCCAGGAAAAGAGTAGCAATGCAAGCAAGTTGTAACAATGCAGTCAATGTGATATTAGTTTGTTTCCTCAACACATTTCTTTATCAAACTACTAATACATAAATGCTTACTTTAAACTGCAGAGGAACATGGGTGAGTTTTAAGATCTGATGCGGCTGGTAGAATTTGATTAAAACAGGATTTGAATTAAGATGGACTGTGATGCCAGGCACATGTGATTAACATTCTTATGACTGGGAACCTGCACACCTTCAAATCCTCATTTCACAAGGGTAACAGCCAGAGATAGGCGTATCTAAGTGAATGAAGGAAATGTTTTCTTAGGTTTTGCTGCTGTGGTCATCACAAACAGTCGTGCTGTGAGTACACGCCCATGTCCACAGGTGACGCCTGTGCTCCAAGCTGTGCCCGCAGCCCTGGCTAGGGCTGCTGCAAGGAAAGTGTTGCAGTCACCTGAAGTGCACATTGAGATTTTCTGCATCCTCTTCCCTCCCCAGAATGGTTAAAGGTATCTGCTGCTGTAACTGTGCCATGCTTGAATGTACTCATGTTTCAAATGGGCTTGACTTATAAGTGCTTTTATTTGTATCTCCCAGTTTCACACCTACACTGAGATGTGAAGCATTTTTTCAGAACGCTAAGAGTCGTGCTGATACCTCTTGAGCGCAGTATCATTAATGCTCTAATCTATAATATCTCCTCAAAGAGGTAGGAAACAACACTCAGGAACTTTGCTGGCCTTACTCTTTATTGACATATTTGGTGACAAATATTGACCCCTGTTGTGAAGAGTCTATGTGTCTAAAACCAAATAAATAACATTTACCTCCTGGCAGAATATTGAACAAACGTGTCTTTGTGAGCTGCCCAGTTTTTTCTGTTGCTGAGACTGTCACCTACTGGCCACGGAGCAGCTTGCCAGGATCTCAGGAACAAAGTCAGAGTCTGATGAATTAAATATTTAGCTTTTCCTTTAGAAATTACACCACTGAGATGTTCCTGTTTTATCTAACGCTGGTAATTCTGTAAATGGACATCGATCAGGAATCCAGAAATCTTCCTCATTTATAAAATGTCCAGATTTTGTGGAGTTTTAATGCAAAGGAAACCAGGATCTCATCACAGTGGAGATGTGGGATAAAATGCTAGTTTCAGTAAACTTAATGAGAGTAAAATAAGTCATAACCAACACTTAAGAGAAAGACAAAAAAAAAGAAAGAAAGAAAAGGACTAGCTGTTCTGCCTCTGGTGGATTTTCATCACATTGGACCATGGATACAAAATGACCTTAAGAAAGGCCCAAATCTTAGTACTGACCAGCAGAGCTCAACAGGAATCAAAGGGCCCTTACTGAAGATGTGCACTACAGCTTTTACAGGAAAGGAGAGGAATTGCTCTAAAAAGCCCCTTTAGCCCTGTCCTTGTCCTGTCCTCTCACCCGTTGTCAGGACTAGCTCATTTTCTGCCAGCTTTGGGCCAGAATCTCAACTGGTGTAAACACCAGTGTAACTTTGAATTCCTAGTTAGAATATGGGACCATGGGGTGGTTTATGCTTGATTTGAGGAGTGCCCCCCCTGTTCCTCCCCAGACCCGAGATCAGGTTCAGGTGCTGCCTGAAATGCACTGTTCAGCTGGGATTTCTTTCTGTATAAGACACAGAAATGAGGTGCTGAGCTGGACAAATGGTGCTGAACTGCAGTGCTGCATCTTTACTCGTTATTCCAATGGAGCATCATTCTCTATAGTTCTTCCTAAAATCTTAGTTCTTTTCTTATATGTAACTGAACTGCATTACTGTCATCCCACAGGATTGCTGATGGGAAAGGAAAGCTAGTGTCACAGAGGCTGTTTCATTACAAGCATCCTCAGCTCACTTGGTGTTACACAAGGGTATTGCTGCCTGAAAGCATGTCTGAAGTAACCCTCCAGCTCACTGCCGTATGTTGTGCTGAAACTTTAAAGAGGACATTTTCTTTTTTTAATGGATGTTTTTTATATGCCTCTTAGTTCACATCTGTAAAAAATAGATTTCATATACTTTAGAAGTACTTTTTGACTGTGTCTGGAGTCAGTCCCTAGTACTGAATTTTTACAGAGCAGCCATATTTTTATTTCTTACTAGATGTTTTTTGTGTATATTTCCCTTTATTTCCTTCCATTCGTGTGTTTGGACACTTCCAAGCTTTAATTATTGTCAGAGGACACTGGCTGCCTGGATGTCTCTCTTATGAAAACAAGTGGCTGGTTAAAAAGAAAACTGGAGAGATTAGAGTCTGCATGCAATTCCACTAAATTCAGTGAAAAGGGTCCTTTGAAAGAATTTAGGATCAGGTTTCTAATGCATTTCATGAGAGCCTTAGAAGTGGTGGATTAATATAGGATTCTGAGTCTTAGCTGCCCCACTATACAAGAAGGATAATACTATTTGCCTCCCCTGTAGGTTACTCCACTACTCACTTGTGCACTGTTGGAAAAGAGCGAAACACTTAAAGGCCATCGGGTGTCAGGAGGACTCGGAAACCTCTGGCTCACAGCCAGGCAGACCCTGGTGGTGCCAGCTCTCACAAACGTCAACGGGGAAAAACCATAGCCTTTCCAGCTTCATTGAGACTACGAGTCTTTGCCTGAAATGCTCTCTTCAGATTTGTGAATGCAAAACTAGAAGAAAAAATTCCCCCGGCTTGCTTCTCTGCTGTCCGCCCACACTTCTCAGTAAGTCATTTCCTTGGAGCTGGTGGGGTTTTTATTCAGGCAGAAGATGTTTGGGGAGTGTTGTCTCTAAGTACTGTGCAGGCTTGGGAGCGTGGGCTCTCCTGAGCCATCGTGCAGCCTCTTCAGTCCCTTCTGCCACTTTATTTATCACATAGAGATACTCTCTCACCACTGCAGAAAGATTTCCTTTAAAAGTACTGTTTTGCTGTTCGATTTACTTTGCACCAAGACATGACATGAGTTTAATATAGTTTTTGAGGGTAAATAAAGGGTGATGAAGATTCTAGCCTAAAAAATGTAGCCTATATCCCTGCACTGCACATTCCTTTTAATGGTCCTTGCTGTGTGTTTTATTGAAGGCTGAGTCATAAGCAGATCTTACTGCTTTGGAAGGAAGGAAATGGAGTTTGGGCAAAAACATTACGTGTCTCAAATGGATCCAGTGAAGAGAGACTGCTCAAGCTGTGAAAATGCAATGATGTATCTCAGCAAAAGGGAGAACTGAAGGTCAAAACGAAGTTCCTTGTGCTGCGTTAGTTTTCATCACCTGAAGCTTGTCTGGACTCAGTGATATTTCTGGTGACAGGTCCATCACAGTGAGAAGAGTAGATCCTGCTCTTGTCCTTCCCCTCAAAAACCCATCTTGGAGTTAACAGGACTCCCTCCTGGGTCTTGTCTTTCAGTGTTAGGATGATGAACATTTGCTCATCGCTTCGGGCTGACACAGTTGTTGTTGTGCGTTGGTCAGGGCAACACGTTTCTGACTGAGGCTGCTGAGGAAGGAGAGAGCAGCTGTTGTGTTAGGGCAGAACCTCTGCAGGATGGAGGATGATTCCTTTTCAGGTGCCCTTGCTGCTTTGAGCTGGGAAAGTTTGGGAGCTGTGCTGTGCAGTTTGGAAGAAGGTGCTGTCTGCTGGGCAAAATCAGCCATGCCAAGGGATGTGCAGCAGAGCACGTTAGAAGTGACCTCCATCTCACATCACGAGTGTGACTGGGCTGCGGCATAGTGCAGGAGAAGTCTTGAGATTCAACGGGGGATCTTACATGCCCTTTGTCACAACCAGTATTTTTTTTCCTGTTTTTTTTTTTACTCTATTTAGGTTTGTTTTTCTTAAGGCAGAGACTGGATCAGGTGTTACCTCCAGGAGCTGCCCTTTCTCTGGGATGCTGAGCACATTCAGAGGGAAGATCTGAGGCCTAGGCAGGGTACTGAAGACACGGAGCACAGCCCAGGAGCAAGAACAGCTCAGGCACAGAGATCAAGAAACTGCAGAGGAGTGGGCGGAAGGCAGCCAGGCTCGGGGCTCCCCAGGGATCCACTTGGACAGGCACAGCTGGCTGCAGCTCAAAAAGTCACTGACTTGCAGCCAAGCCTTGAAATAGGGTAGGCAGAGAGCTGCATGTTCAGTCACTGATAGTTTGACTTTGAATTTGTTTACAAAGTTAAGTTTCTCTTTTTTTTTTTTAATTTTCTTTCAGGTAAAGCCTGGCTGTTCGAGGTCAGAACTGTTTGATCTTCTTCGGGGAATGCACCATGATGAAGAGGTTTAGGCACAGCTAATTCAAAGTTCTGGACCTTCCACCCCCTTTTTTTGGTTGCCACTGCTGTTACACTCTTGGAGGCAGTGAAAGACCATAGACAGTGAAAGACATTCATTTGTCAAGATGTCTTTGTAGGAACCACTGCCACAAGAGATGGCCTAGAGTGCTCCCTCCTGCCTCTTGGGCAGGACTTCACGGTCTTTCCCCAGCCTTCCCTGGAGTTACAGTAGGGCAAGTTGTCCTGTTTCAGCCAGTAGGTGAAGACTGAGGCCTGCAAGGACATAGCAGCTTTGGTACCAGCACACCTGGCCAGACTTGTGAGGCTATTTATTACATTATTATTAGCAAAGCTACTTATCAAATACAGCTGTGAAAATGTGGCCTTTTTCTTCTCCTCCCCCTCCCTTTGGCCAACTGATGTTCCTCCTGTGTGGTACAGAGTAATTTTATTTTGTTAAGGTTCAGACTCAGGCTGCAAATCTGGCTGATATTCAAAGGGGCTTTGGAGAACATCTGATGTTTCTGATAGCCCTGGCCGTTGAGGCTCCTCCTGGTTTCTAGTCTCCCTTGGGTCTTATATTGCATTTGGGAGGTATAACAGGCCCTGTCCATGTCTAAGATCTAAAAAAAAAAGCTAAACAGGAAGACAATTATAAACCTGGGTTTAGAAATATCACTGGTTGAGCTTCATGAATTTGTAGGCCTTAAAGAATGAGATCCAGATCAGTGCTGCACATGCAGACGTCTCTGTTTTCAGTCAGATGTGTGGCCATGGGCTGTCCCTGTGGCACCCCTGGAAAGGAGACTTCGCTGGTCCCAGGCTCAGGCTGCTTTCACATGGCAGGACCTGGAGCTCTGCAGGAGGGCAGGAGATGGGCTGCCACAGTCCAGCAGATCAGAATCTTTAAGTGCATTTAAGATATCTCGATTTTGCAAGTACTTGTACAAGTAACATTGTGTTCAGTTAGCAAGCCCCTTAGGTGTAGTAGCACTTCAAGTATTTTCAAACTCTGACTTTGTGTCTTGGTAAACTGAAGAGTCTCCCTCTTGATTTCGAGCAGACCGCCAGCTGGACCTGTTCTACAAACACAGCTCCAGGTGCTGCACCCTGCTATGTACAGGCATAATATTTGTACTTTTCTAATCTGGCAGGTGGATTTGTATATTCATATGTGGAAAAAAAAAACCAAACAAAAAACCCCACCACAAACAACATCTGGACTTAACCATTATTTTGTTTTGATTTGGAAGAGTATTTTCCTTTGCCTGTTGTTTGTCATTGTAACCTCAGAAGATAAAGGTCTTTAGCCAGCAGGATGAAGTGTTGCTTTGTTTTACTATTTACAGTGTTACATTTGGCTGGAGAGCATGATGCTGTAAGAGCGAAAAAGCATGCAAATAACTTGTTTATCTTTGGAGATGGATGCTTTGTGCTGTAACAAGCTGTCCTGTTGACTTGACCCAGCTTTCCCAGAACTGCGGGAGCTGACAAAGCTTGCTGAGGAAGACTTCTAAACCGACTGGCTCTTGATTTCACACAGCTCCACAAAACATCACAGTGCTTTCTCCTAATGTTATCAATTACATGATAAAAGGAGGGAAGGTCGGAAATAAAGGTGTCAAAATAAAATGCCCAAGTGCAGATTTGAAGATCCTACAGCAAAATTTAAGAGCAGGATTGAGTAAGCAGATAGGATATGTGAGGTAAATGAGAGGCTAGTGACTGGCCACAAAAAATGTTTAGTTAGTTAAAACCTTGGTTTTTTGTTTAACCTGGAAAGACTTTTTCATACTGAAACACACACAAAAAATTGATGTGAATTAAGCCAAAAATGTGTGACCTAAACCAAAAGTTCAGTTACTTTTTAGACTTTTTAAATGCCTGAGAAATTCCCCTTAATTCAAAAGTGAGACATGGAAATTTGAGGGATAAATTTTCTTTATGGACCCATGAAAGGAAATGGACCCATGAAAGCTTAATTAATAATGCTTGTAAGACAGTGGGCTCCCCACCGCAAGGGCGTGGGGAGATGATGGCCAAGTGAAGCTTGTGGGGATTTCTGATTTTTCATTAGAGCTGGCTGAAAACTTCCTGTCAAAATACTGACGGGTGTGGTTTCTCTCAGAGCAAGGGCTGGGCTTAGGCATTCCTCCTTTTGGCCATTTAATACCCCAAAGAAGTGGATTACTGTTGTGTCTGCACAGTCAGGAGCCAGGACTCAGCCACAGGTGCCAAGCCAGGTACCCGTGTGTTGGAGCTAAGGTGTTGAACACATGGTTGGCTGATCTTTTCCACCAGGAACACAACAGTTTTTCACCAGTGTGGTGACTTTTCTAGTGCAGACAATCTAAATTTAAACTTCTGGCTTAGTTCTATTCAAATCACATCCTTTAAGTTTAAAAAGTAAAAAAGGCAAAACAAAACATTTCTGCACAGAACAGTACATCTCCTGTCTCCACATTCTCCACTCTCCTGCCACTTCTACTGGTGTAAGTGCCGGGTATCTCCACTGGTCGAGACGGTGTGACCTGCTGGGCACTGCAGTCTCGCTGCTGGCCAAGCAGGAGTCCTACCTCAGGGTCTGAGACCAAGATCATGTCCAGGCCTGGCCAAAGCTCAGCTTTACTCAGATCCATGCAGGAGAAAGCCACTGGCATTTCTGTGCCAGCTGAGTTGCTGGACTGGAAAAGTCATTCCTGTAAGTAAATGATTAGTAAACGATTGGCCTCTATCTGGTGACTTCATGATCATCCATCAATAATCCTAACGCGGTTTGTGACCATAGCCTAAGAGAAAAGTAAAAAAATTTCCTTCCAAAAAGACTGGACTGATGTCAGCACAGCCTCGCAACTCCAAGGCTTTGACATCATCTCATAAATTAGGAAGACTTTCAGGCTTGACAGCACTTTAGGAGTCTGTGTGGGCATTGAAGGGCTGTTATAATGAGCCTTGTAAAATAAAATGCTGTCTATAAAAAGAAGGAAACAATGGGTTGCCTTCAGCATTCAGGAACATTATGACGCCAAAATTGGCTTAACAGATGTGATCAGATCCCAGTTCCTTTTAGCATGTATCCATAGTTAGTAGCTTTGCAGTTACCAATGGCAGGGATGAGAAGAGACACCTGCCTAGGATGCATGGGAAATGGTAGCAGAGTAAGGAGATGAAGAGAAAAAATAAACTACGAAGTCTTGCTATCAGAGTGAAGGAAGGTTGTAATGACTTAGCAGGTGGAATAAGCGTTTATTTGCTTTGCAAACAAATTGTGACCTTAGTTATCTAGGTCCTGATCTTGCTTTCCCTGAAGTCAGTGCCAAAGTGCTCCTTGACTTCACCACTGCACAGCAGGCTCCAGCCTGTTTCATCCACAAGAGATACTCCAGTGCTTGCAAACGATCCGTGCGAGCAGAGCGGTGAGCAAGTCCGTGCGGTTCCCTATGCCAGTGATAAAGCTGATCTCATGGGATGTCACTGTGCCAATGCTTTTAGCCAGTAAACTTTTGGACAGCAGTTGTGCAAATGTTCAGATTTATTAAGATATGCAAGTAGCCCAGGAAAATCAATGGTATCACTTAGATGATTAAAATTACTTGGTCCAAAGTGTTTCTAGCCTCTGTACAGGTCCTTGGTCTGTATGGATGGCTTGTACACAGATCTCTGCACTTGAGAAGATTAAAAAAACACTTTTTCATTAAGAGAACTTGCTCAGCTTGAATGCAGGGAAGGTGACTCTGAGTAAAGCAAGTTACTATGTTCCCACTGGCATATGTTGTTTCCAGGTCCCTTTATGCTGTAGTATACAGACACTGTCTGTGTGAGACATGAAAAACGGTTATGCCAAGCTCTGTGAGTCCCTGATGCTTGCAAGTGTGTTCTCTTTATTTTTAGTATTTTCTGGAGAAGGGTTGAGTCCATCCATGTGTGAAAGATTGCAATTGACAGAGAGGGGAGGCATGCATGTGTTTCAAGACATGTGCCTGGGGTGGCTGCGGTTATATAAGGGCTCTTTTGACATGGCCAATTACATAAAATGGTAATACTGGAAAGGAGGGCAGTGAGCAAATGCAGAGCAGGAATCTGTCTGTAGCAGTGAAGCCTGTGTCGCCACAGGTGACGGGAATGAGGCAGAAGGAGGGTCACCAGGTTCGTGTGGTTTAGCTTGTCCAGTAATCCCCAGGTGCTGCTGACTTTAAGGAAGCGAAGCGAGTGTCCTCCTGCTGCAGCCTCTGTGTTGAATGGCCGTGGGCAACCATATGGAAATGCCTCTGCAAGCACTGGAGAGGAATGAGGCCAGGAAGCATCCCAGTTAATAAGATGCAATCTTTGGAAAGCTGTTCCTTTCATTACATTTGTTTTAAAAAAAATGTCCTCCCCAAGCTGTGGGACACGTGGCATGGCCAGTTCTGCCACTGCAGCTGTAGGAGGGGCAGAAGTACTAGTGCTCGTTTAGTGATGCAGCCTGTGCCCCGCAGAGAGAGCAGACACACAGAGGTGCCCAGGGAAGAGTATGCTCAGCCCCAAGGGTAGGATCCACAGCTCTGAAATCCCTGAATCTGGCACATGGGGTTGAGAAAGGTTTTTCTCAGTGAAAATGAAGTTCAGACTTGTCTGGGTAGGCAGTAGGTGATCAGCTCAAATCCAGATCTGGACTCTTCTCAGCATGCAAAGAGGGCTTCACCACTAGAGCACACTTGCTTGCCTCCGCAGGTGACGCTCTTGCTCTGGCATCACCACTGCCTCCTTGGTGTAATGGCACAGTGCCTGCTGGCGAGAAGGGAGAGAGGATGGAGGTTCGTGCCACTTGGCCTGTCCTACTGTATTGCAGGCAAGAAATCAGAGCCCTCCCAGGAGAAAGCTGTGAAGCATATATACTCCATGTGTTTTAGCCTATGTCAGCTTGTCTGGGTGTAAAGTCCAGCACTGTGACCAACAAAAGGGTCACAAAGAACTAAATTTCATCCCTAGAGCAAATGTATCCTTGCCTGCTGTGCAGTTTCAAATGAGCCGTGCTGTCTGTGCAGCTTGCAGCGTGGGCTCGGGACACAGCTCTTCTTTGTGGTTCACTGCAGAGGACCATGTTTATGTCTTCATACTGGTGCAGTCACCAAGTTCAGCAGCAGGAAGGAACACTCAGGTGTAAGGTGGACATGAGACTTAGTGGAGCTTCAGGGTGTTGCCTTTCCCATGAAACACACCTTTACCCACTTTTGCTGGATAACCAGTGGTGTGAACTGAGGCATTGGGAGATTTTTTTCCCCAATGTGCCTGACTGTGCACAACACGCTCTGTGTCTCAGCATCAGCTGAGAGCTTGAAGTGCAGGCTGGCCACTTTTAATGCATTTCCAACAGATGGTGCTGCAATGCCACCAAAGTTAAATGCATGTATGGAGGAGGGGTTTTAGAGATGATTCCCTACTCCCCTTGCTTTCCCCCACGGTTTCTCAGTTGAACTGCAGTGTTTTATTTGTCTTCCCCACAACAGTCTGCACAGACTTTCCCTGGTGTTGCTGTTTATCCCTGACAGCCCAACAGGCCACTGCCTACCAGGAGCCAGCCTGCTGATCTTCCACCTTTCTGGTCACTCCATTTATTCCACCTGCTTTTGCAGATAAGCTGTGACCCACCACAGACTTATGGCAAGACTGACATGGACATCACTGCTGCAGTCCTCCTCCAGCAGAAGCAGCTATGCCACAGGCCATCAGCAACAGGGTCTTCAGCCAGCCCCCTGCCACACCGCACTGGTTTGGCACTGGCACCCCTCCTTCTGTCTACATGTTATTTATCTTGTTGAGTCCTTTCTTGAGATAGTGGCAGGGCTTTTGATGTCTTGAGGCTTTGAAGACTCATGGATTTTAGGGTTGGCAGCAGCAGGGTCTTCATGTCAAGCTGTGATGGGCAGTTATGTTGTCAAGTGAACTAGCCTTGCCTGGATGGTTTGGCTCATGGATGGATGTTTCTTGTATCTTAGCTTTTCTTTCCTGGCTCCTTTAAATCTTCTGCCCACCTGCTCATTCTGGAGGGGTGGTAAGATCCTGGGGCATCGACCTTTTTCAATCTTCGGGGAGCAGCAAAGGTCATGTATCACCTGCAGCCTGAGGGAAGGCTGCCTCTCCTGCCAGCTGCTTGTCAGGCCATGAGCACACTAACAGTCTCACCTGGAGCCTCCCCTTCCCCCAGCTGTAGGCTGGGAGCTCTATTTAAGCTCAGCCCAGTGGGTTTAGCCCCTTTTGGGGCTATGCTGTAAAGGTGGCGGTCTCCAGTTCAGTCACAGCCTTGCCCTACTTGGCCAAGGAGCTGATTCGTCATCGTGACCTTGCCTGGTGATCTCACCTCCTGCTGGAACCTGGCTGTGGTCCCTGCACCTGCTCTGCTCATCGTGCTCAGGTACTTTGGGGTGGTCCCCCTGCCTTGCCAGCTCTTATCGCGCTTGGTCCTGAGGGTGCAGCTGGCCCTCGCTGTGCCCTGCCCTGCTCGAGCTCTATTTCTGAACCCAAGAGATTCTGCAAATACTTCAAGCAAGCGAAGAAGCCGTTTTTGTGAGGAGGAGGCGGTTTGATTTCAGCAGTGCCTGGGGAAGGGGAGAAAAATACCTGTGTGCTGTTAGTGCTTACCTACCTGCTCCGTGTTGTTCCTTGTGGGACCTGTGCTTGAGCAGCTGAGTGTCTCCTTGCTGTTAGCTTTGTTGGAGGCACAGGTTGCATGTGTGCTGCCCCTCTCTGAACCCACTCCTGTTTCTGCATGACTTTAGAAACTCGGTTTCCCTATGATGTGGTCTGAGAACTTTGTGCCAGGAAGCAAAGCTCACAAAGAATTCATGAGTGTTGGAGAGCTTCCCCCTTGATAGTGAGAGAATTGCCTCAGGGATGTGCTCCAGGCTGAGCACCCAGCGTTGTCCCAGGCAGCTGCTGGGACCCCACATGAAAGCTGTGGTGCAGCATCAGCTATTCATGATTTTTGAAAGACTGCTGGGGTCAACATGGGTAAGTGTGCTTCTTATCTTGTTAATTTAAAACTGATGTTCTTCTCTATTCCTTTCACCAAATCTCAAAGATTTTATACTTTCAAAGCACTTCACAAACAAATCAAGTAATCTTGAGAGGCTGCCAAAGGATGATCCTGGGAGATTGAACTGAAATTGAGCCTTTTTTGATAAGGGCTGGAGACTCTGCTTCTTGCCTCGTTCTCAGTGAGTGCACAGGTAAAGCCAGCAGTGCTCTAACACTGCTGCATGGCATTTCTACAGCTTTGGCTAGCAGGAATTGTGTGGCTCCACTGAGAGTTGCTGCTGGCTGCAAGCATAAGCAAGGAGGTACCTGTTAATCCCCACAGTCTTGCCCAGAGCCCATGCTCTCATGCGTGAACACAGACACACGCTTGTGTGAAAGGTTATAAATGCCCCGTATGTCACCAGCCCAACCTCATGGTTTGGCTGCAGAAGGGTCCGGGGAAGGTGATCTGTATGGCGGCAGGCAGGGGGGTTGGCAAGTGCACTCTAAAGGGAAAGGGCTATTTAAATAACAAAGGAAATTGGTAGACTTTAAGCAACAAGGGTGGTTTTGCTGTGCAGTCTGCAGCAAAGGGTTCCTGCGGGTACAGGACAAGGGACTGCAGCTGGAGCAGCCGCCGGACTGTGGAGAGGGTGGCCAGTGCCACCTCCTGTCACACTGCCTCAGTGGCAGAGGGATAATGTGTCTTCAAGCGTGCAATTAAGCTGCTACATCCTGGGAAATATAAGGTCACGTTGTGTTTAACACTGAAGCACTGACACTGCAGCATGGCCAGGTAAAGCTGGCTCTGGTCTAGGAAGGGGTTCACGGACCTTCCTGTCCTTGCAGCGTTCAGCCTGCCCTGGCAGCAAGATGCTCCCTTGCCCTGGCTTGGAGGGAAGGGCATGTCTTTCTCCCTGCATGCTGAAATTGTGCCTGCTTTCAGTAGAGCCTTGCTCTGCAGGATCTGCAGCCTGAGGATGCCTCAGGGATGTGGTGAGGGAGGTGCTTGCCCATGGAGCACCCTGTAGATGTGCTGTGTGTGATTTGGGAGAAGGCTGTGTCTAGCAGGCTGAGGAGCTTCTGGCCAGATGTGTGCTGCGGCACACTGCTGTGACATCCACTTGTCTCCGGAAGTCCTCCTGGTCTTTCCATGGATGGGATTGATAGGTCTGTTCCCCAGTCTCTAGCCCCAGACACCTTGGGAACATCCCAGTGTCTAGTCTTGCTGTGGTGTGATGCTGAATTATGGTGACATTAGTCCTGGAGAGGTGGTAATGCAGAGGCGGCAGCTGTGGCAGGAGTGCTGGTGCTAGGAGCAGCAGCAGAGGGATGTTTTCTGCCTTGCTCTCATTGCTGTTTGCCTGAGTGCAGACCTGCTCACATGGCTTCCTCGTGCTTCCTGTGTGCCAGTTTATCTGGGCACTATGTTCCTGCAGTTTGCCTGCACTGCACGGTGAATTTGCTGTTGGTGAATAGTAATAGTGCTTAAAGAAGGCAATAGAGAAAATATGAAAATACACCCAAATAAATAACTGAACATTCAAATTCACTTCATTATGTCGCTACCCAGCCCCTGGTAAAACTTACGTGACCAGGAAACATTGCTGAGATGAGGTATGCTGGAGCCAGGAACAGCCTCTCAAAACATCAGTCAAATCCAAAAAACAGCTTGGGCATTGATCTGTGAGCTGTCAACACTGCGCTGCTTGACCAGGACTTTGATCTAAACAAGGACTCCATCTTTCAGATTCAACTTCATTCTTTTGCCAAAACCTGGCATTGTGCTTTTGCATCTCAAGGCTATGAAATTAAGTGATTTCTTTCCAGGTCATGCGCACCCATGAAAAGCAGAGACTGAGTTGATTTTCGTGAAACCCCGGGGGAATTCTTGAATAAATGCACAGTCAAGTGGCCAGTTCCCCTACTTAATCCTAACAGTAAAATTTGATCCCCACCTCCATGTAGAGGAAATGATGCTGAGATCAATTCACCCCAATTTAGATGAAATTACCTGGATGCATGCATGTCTGCAGTTTGGAATAGCAAGAATGTTTTGGCTGCACTGTTTTCCCGGTGGAGGCAGTCTCACTGCACTCAGAAAAAGACTTCTGAATACTGTATCCCTTTAAACAAATGTCTGTTCAAACTATCCTTAATTTCTTGGGCTGGAGTACCACCCTGGAGGGAGAGCCCTGGTAGTGGTGATGGTTTTATTGTACTTTTGCATAGCACATGAGAAGCTCAGCAAGGCAGCCAGTCTCCTGTCTTCTGTTCTTCTGCCTTTGAAGCTCCAGCTCAAAGAGAGACTAGAGGAAAATATCTGCTCAGCAGTAACTTATGCCTGAGCAAGCCTTTGTCACATACCACAGTGTTCAGGTGAAGCAAGCTGCCACATCTTAACTTGTTTCAGCAGCATCGATGGGCCATGGCTCTGGTCTCAGTGGGGCTGACATTTCACTCAGCCTCCTGACTTTCAGGATTTGGCCCCTGCCTCTGCCAGGAAACACTGAAATCTTGTGGGTCTCTGCACAGGGTCTTGCTAATGGAAAGCACCGAAGCTTTGGGGTTAGCTCACACACCTGGTGCTCTGTGCAGAATTTGTTGGTTGAGATCTTAGCTAATGCATCCAGGCCTGATGTTGTTTGTAACCCTGGAGCAACAGTGTCGTTCACGTGGCTCTGCTGCTGCAGTCACCTGAGCAGGTGACTATTTGTCATATGTGAACCTCCCACACATAGGACCCTTGGAGATTCTTGTCTCTGCTGGTGTCACCATGAACGCATCTTCTTTTAGCCCAGCATGTCTGCACTGGCCCTGAAATTCCAGCCCTGCAGTCCCTGTTAGAGATGTTAAACCCCTGAGCCAGTGAAGTCTGACAGCTAAATTACATTCTGCAGGCTTCCATACCTGTAAGGTAGGATTTTAGCCTGTTGTTTGTCTAATCTGATTTCTGGCTAGCCCTGAGTGGTGCCTGGCCCCCCTGGGAGAGTGGGGGTCTGTGGGGAGGAAGCTCGGTGGAGCTGTAGTGACGGGATGTGATTGATCCCTTTCTCCTCCTCTGGGAGACGCCTGGTGGAGGCAGGCGATGGGAAGTCAGCTTAGAGCCAGCCCCTGCCGTGAGCAGGAGCCACTTCCACAGCTGCCCTCTCCAGAGCACGTCCCTGAGACCCCAGACCTCAGAGCTCAGGAGGAGTTTTGCTTCTGATGGCTCTTTGGCTTGAGAGCCACGTTCACCAGCCTGGCAGTGCGGGATAAACCCCATCCCACCGCGGGCTGTCTGCAGAAGAACCACGCTAACAACTGGCCTGGGCTGGACCCAGGGAGAAAGCAGTTTGCCCCAAGGGATGCAAGAAAAGCGTCCCTGCTGTCCCGGGCCAGGGCTGGTGGCACTAGGTGGCACCAGTGAATTAGGAGCGAGGAGGTGGAGCACGGGACTCGGGAGCCCCAGAGTCTCTCTGCCCAGAGACCCGGGAGAGCTCCTCAGGACCGTCTTCTGTCACGGCTTTGGTCTGTGTGTATTTTCTTGGCACTGAGGGTATGTGCACCCCTCACGTTCAGAGCCGTTGGACAGCAGAGCTGCCCTTCACCCCGGGCTCCCTGTGCTGTTGGCTCTCGGAGCATCTCCCCCGCTCCCTGCCCAGCGATGCGGGGCCAGGTCCCAGCATGGAGGGAGGAGCTGTGGGTTCCTCTGAGCAGGAGTGAAACATGACTGCTGAATATCGCTGCTGCCCCTTCACCCCCCGCCGGTACCCCTACAGCCTTGCTGGGTAATTAGCTCTTCTACCAGCGATCTGCGGCAGCAGGAAGGAGAGGTTTTGCCTTTTACCTGTTTTTTACTTTATCATCTTTCCATTTCTGGCCTTTTATCTTGTTCTTGTCCAACATGATGGAGTCTTTGCTATAGATTACTGCTTTGCTCAAAGCCAGCCTGTACCAAGAGAACCTGACACTGATACAAGCAATAGCTGCAGGGAGAGCTACTCCAAAAAGATTTTCTTCCTACAAGATTTTTATTAAAATATAATTTTAAAGCATTCACTGAAACATCTAGTTTTTGAAATTGGAAACCGATACTTTCCCAGGGTATTTTGGTTGTAAATATTTAATGTCACACTTCTGCTCTGTAGAACTCAAGTGTAAAATAATGGAAAAACGATGCTCAGGAGTAGGAGGGCATAATAGACTGTGTGCAGAAAATGTGAGATTAATTATCAAAACTAATTAAAATAAGTTGCTATAACTGAATAGCGATTGATTAAAATTTGCTATTATGTTATGAGAACAAACATATGTAAAACATTCTTTTGTTGCAGGAGAAATGATTGTTGCCCACTTGTTCCCCCTTGCTAGCACCAGTATGATGAGAAGCAAACCCAGTGGAGTGGGGCTATGCTCGCCTGCCGCTGGAGGGGAATGGGGCTCAGAGGGTGCTGGTGCAGGGGATAAGGGTTAGTTGTGGCTCCTGCGGGAAGAGCACACAGCCTGCAGGGAGTCTTGGGCTGGTGGCAGCAGCAGGGTGTGGGGCAGTGTGGCCTCGTAGCTCTGCACATGGATGAGCATCCTGTTCTGGGAGTCAGCTGCAGCTTTTGTTGCTGCGCTTGTCTTAAAAATGCTGTTCCTCAGTGCTGGCTCAGAGCGGTTGTGCTGATGAGGGTCCTGTCTTCGGTTTTGTACTGGTGGAAATGAAGAACAGCTTTCCAGGCCTGGATATCATCCAGCCTAAGAAGGGTGAGAGATCAGGCAGCTTGTGTGAGGGCTAATAGCTGGCGAGGCTATCCTTCTCTTGCCCTGTTTGCGCTCAAGCTGGGAAGTGTGCATGGGCTGACTCAAAGATAGGTGGTGGCATCTAAGCTGTTGCATGTGTAAGTGCCCCTCGAGTGCAGAGGAGCTCTGTGTTGACAACCCGAGTGGAAATGAGCTGCAATGGTTAGGGTTGAGCTGTTCCCAGTGTCTGGGTGTGTCCAAGCTGATATTCTCAGTTGTATGAGAACCAGGTCTTCACGCATGTAGCTGTGTTTCGTCCAGTGAGTATTGCTGCTGATCTGTATGGTGTGCAGAATGTGGTGTATGGTGTGAAGGGTTGGTGTCCGGTGTTGCAGGACCTGCTGGACTGTCTCAGCTGGGAATAGTTTCCTTACAGTGGGTGTTCGCAGGGCTTCTAAACCCTGGGGAGTCTGCCCGCTGCTCCCAGTGTCCTGGTGGCAGGAGGGGCTCCGGCAAAGAGTATTTCCCTGATGCATCTAGAAATCTGTGTTTGTGCCTGGCTGCCCCCATAGATACTCTGTGCGGCAGTGCTGAGCAGTCGTTGAGCTGGGGAAGCCCAAGTGACCTGGAGAGAGACTCCGTACATCTTTGCTGCTGCTGGCTGCAGCCTGAGCTGGACCAACCTCAGAGCTGTCCAGGGAGGACCTTGGGCTGATTCAGACAACGCAGCATGAAAACCCTGTAGTTACTGCAAACATATTACTCAAAGCTTAGGTGGTGGCTATATTTATTATATAAATACATTATCCTATTACTCACTATAATACTGTAAGTATATACTAATATGTCATTATATGCTTAGGTAAGTTTTTCTGCCTCTGATTCAAGCTTGTCTTGCTATGGAAAATCACTCTGAGCTCTTCCCTCTTGGTTTGCCTGCTCCTGTCTGCCCAGTGCGACCCCAGCCTTGCCTGACTCCCATCCTGGTTCCTCTCCCCGGAAGAGGCACCAGCAGAAATACAGGGCAAAAAGCCCTCATTTCCTACTAAAATACAAAACTTGTCAGTGATTTAGAGCAGTTGCTGCTATTGATGTCAGTGCACGATTATTTAGGTTAAAATATGTTCAGCTTTTTGGCTTCCCATTCAGAAATCGTGTGACAGGGAATAACAATGGATGAGTAAGCACAGGTTTTGGCAGTTGAAGTTAAAAGATGTTGCCTGAGATTTGGCATCAGGAGCTTTTCTAAAAATTTATGTTACCTCTTTAATGCCATAAAGTATCAGTTAATGCATTGAATATGGGGTGTCAGGACCATGATTAGGCAGTTTCTCAGACTTCACTCATCAGCAGAAAGATATGCTCTTGGAATCTCTTCCAAAATAGTTCACTGAGACTTTGTTTTGGGGAGAGACAGATAAAGTTTTCACCAATTAGATGAGGAGGACTTGAGAAACCTCATGGCAGGAGTGATAAAGAGTGATGCACGATGGTAAGGAAAAATGCTAGAAGGTGCAAGGTGTAGAGCTAGAGACTCAGGTGGAGGTGGAGAGAATGTGAAATGAGCTGAAAATATAATTGGCACTGTTTATTCTTTCTTCCTCTTTTGCTCTCTGCCTAACCCCTAATTGGACTGACCCATCCTTATACCAAAAGGTTATTACATCTAAAAAGAAAAGAGCTCTGTTTATCTGTGTGTGCCAGTGGCAGCCGTTAGCACTGCCTGGTGTCAGTGGCACTGGCTCTCAAGTCTGTAGCTGCTGCTTTCCAAGGGAATTTCAGCTTGCTGGGTGTTGCAAACTCATTCAAGCTTGCCTGAGCTCTCCTGTCTGCTGTGTGCAGTTTCTCCCTTTACAAATGCATTGCTGGGTACCAGCCTTAGCTTTATGGAAACAAGTGGTCAGATGACACCCCAGAGGAAAAACTTGGGAATGCTTCCTTGTTTCTGTGTCTTCTGAGAATCAGGGTGACTTTTGCCAGGGGATAGTCCTGTAACCCATCCTCCCCCATGCAGGTACCTGGGCTGTGTGCATGCTTACCTTTAGTTTCTAAGCCTTCCAAGCATTAGCATCAGTCATGGGCCAGTTTCCCTTTGTCTACTCCTTGGGAGAAGCACGGGCAGTGAGTGTCTTGCAGTGGTAGGTTGCTGTGGGTTCTTAACCTGTAGTCCTTTATTAACTGAGACAGTGTCCAGGAAAGCTCTGACTCCTTGGATCTGCCTTGAATGAAAAGTTTTCAGCCAGATCTACAGGCCAAGGAAACATGTCTCCCCATTTCAGTCTTCATCAAGGAGTGGGAGGTGATCTTTTAACGTGGTGAGGCACGGAGCAGCCAGCAGTGGATGCTGTGATTTGTGTTGCCGAAGTACAAAAGAGGCTTGAGTTAAAGGAGCTTCTCCTGAGGTCCCTGAGGACTTGCTTGTGGGAGGTAGGTTTGACAGCAGATGGTACTTTACCAAACCCATGCAAAGCACCAGACACTTGTCCCAGTGTGGCACAAAGAGCTCAGCTTCCCCATGGAATGCCAGTGTTGGTGTCTCACAGTTGCAATAGCCTAAGCAGGATGTTGCACAGCACATATGTCCCATTGCTTCAGGGTAAAGGGAAAGGAAATAATGGTCTTGTCAAGGCCACTGTCTCAAAAACTTGAGTCTTACTCCACTTAGACTCTGATGCACTGAAATCGATAGTTCAGCAGCCACCCTGACCTACCCAGAAACAGCCTGTGCTGCTGAAAGCCTCTGCAGTTTTGTTTTGTGCAAATGTTCCCCATTCTTTACATTAAGATGGTGTCCCATTTTTACCTCTCTTCCTTTTTGAATAGTGCCTGTTTTCAGATCAGGAAGATGGGAAATGGGACAAAAGATCTTGAGAAGTGTCTGCACTTGAGAAGGGTCTGTCACTCTGGTCTGAACTAGGATGAATGCTTCTCTGCTTGACATGCAAGCCAGACTGCCCATTTTTGGGAGGATGGTACTTCATTGAGAGGCTGCACCTAATTCTGCTGTTCTATTCTGATTGGCACCCCCTCTTTTCTGTGCTAACTTGGTTAGGCTTTCCATTGTTATGGTGTGCACCAATTTACTAAGTATTGTTCTGTGTTGTAGAGCCCATCATTAGATTAGTATTAACTACACTATTGTCTTCTGATCTTTATTTTTTTTATCTGCTGAGATATTCTTTATAAGATGCTATAGTCCAAGTGATTTGATTGTCCTTTTTCAAAATCCAGCCTTGACCCTCTATTCAGAAGTCAATGGAAACTGTGTTACCCCAAGCCAATATATATAGGCAAGAAATATTCTGGATTAAAGCACTTTGTGAATACTGTTGGGTTTGCTCCCAGTACAGAGTGTGCCAGCCTCAGGTGTCTGTACTTTTTTCCTGCTGTGATGCTGGGTCAATAACCAGCAAGTGCAAAAGGCCCCCCAGCTCAGCTTGCCTGTAGCTGCATTAACCTGCCCCAGTTCTACAATTCTGGGGCCAAGTGAAGTGCTTCAAGGGTTACCCTATGCTGCCATGAAATGCTTCCCGAGGATGAATGGTGGCTGTTGCAGCCTGATGGGCCTCCCTTACAGTACCAAAGGTGTTTTCTTCAAGCTTCATTCAAATGGGTGTTTTATTCAGGGCTAGTAACAAACTGTAAACGTACCTAAAGATGACAAGGACCAAAAGAGTGGTGAGGAAATGTCTAGAGGGAGAATGGCAAAGAATCCTGTTGAAGAGATTCTGTGCTGGAGGGCAGTTGCAGGCAGAAATCATTAAAGGCTGATTTGGTTGGGATCGAATCATACATTAATGAAGTGGCACAATGCTGTGCTAATGAAGTTTCTTGATAGAACAAGAAACAGCTGCCTTGTGGGGAATACTATTTCCTGTGCTACCCTGAAGTGACCTTCTACAGATACAGGTATCAAAGACAGTGGGAGACTTAACTCTCGGAATGGAGTCTGAGTCCCTTATTCTGAGCTCTCCAAGCCAAGTCTTGCATGCCTGTGCAGACATGTGACCCTACTGAAGTTTCCTTCTCTGCTTGGTCACAAATGGATGAGCTAAATGGGCAGCTGGTCCCGAGTGGGTGCGCAGACCTGTGGCAGTGCAACTGCTGGTCCTGAGGCAAATCACTCCCCCCAGCTCTGTGGATGTCACACCACAGAGCTGGAGTAGTGAGCGGGGTGTGGGATGCGGGGTGTGCCTGCCCAAGGGGAAGGCAGAGGGCAGGTGGTCTGTAGAGCTGACCTCCACTTTGCTGGAGGCGCGTGGAGGTGTTCAGCAGCTCTTGCTGTAGCGTGCAAGTCACCTCCTTCATGTTTCCATCTCTCTCTTTGCAGCCTGTAAGCTGCCCTTTAGAGTGTTGTCAATCCTGTTCTCTGTATCCTCGATCAGAGCACCTACCACATGTGTTCCCAGGCTGCTGGAGAGTTTTGGCAATGGTGTTTCTTGCCCTCCCCTCCGAGGGCTGCAGGACTGCCCCCAGCTCTGCCTCTATTCATCTTGTGCCATCAAATCTCAAAGGGACAAGGGAAGCTGTGTCCTTTGTGCAAGTGGCCCACAAAGCCAGGCCAGCTGAAGCCTCTAAGTGCCGTTTAGAAGGGAACTAACCTTTAGACAGCAGGTTTGAGCTTTATTGAAACAGCTGGAGCTATTCTGACAGCTGGATCCCTGGGCACTGGAGACAGATGAAGCTGATATGTGCCACTAATTGCTGATGCTCATCTTGCACTGAAAGCCGATATCTTTTAAGGGATCAAGCCACCTCACTGCCTTCAAGGCAGGTGGGACATAGCAGGTCACTACAGCATGAAGATGCAATTAAGCAGAAGTTTCTGCATCCCTGTTCTCCTTAGCAAAAAGTGCAGGAAGAGCTTTGGCTGTTGCTGGCTGTGATGTGGCTTTATTCTTTTTATTATAGGAAGAGCTCAGTGGAAATGCAGAGAGGGCTTGGATGCTTCTGGTGCTGCAATGAGGAAGTAGGGCACTCGCAGAGCTGCCAAACAGATGTTCAGCTTCAGGTCCTGATGGTCCTCCTGAGAGCCTGGGGAGGGATAGAGGTTATGGCTGATGATGCCACATCAGAGAGGTCCGGGTCACCTTGCAGAGGGATAGGAGAGGGAGCTCAAAAACTGCCCAAGCAGTAATGAACTCTGGTGTTTCCCTTGTATTTTCTGGGTGTGCTTTGCTATGCTGAGCTCAAGTGTAAACACAAAAAAATTTCTAAATACTTATTTACTACTAATACTATTTTTTCCCTCCCTGAAGTTACTCTGCTTTAATGTAAACCCCATAATCTTGTTAATTAGGAATGGGCTAGTGCACCTCTGTTATTAACATTCTTCCTACTTCGTGCCTTTTAACTAAATATAGTGTCTTTGGGCTTGTGCCAGCTTCAGTCTTAAAGCTTTGAAAAATCTCTAATCTACATGGCGCGGACCAGCCAATTAGTTTTTCTTTATAAACGGCAAACTTCCAATGAACATAGATCTTTTTGTTGCTGATGAAGATGCCTTTTAAATTGAGATCCATTTTTTTTCTCTATATCTTGATAGGGTGCAAAATCCTTAGGAGATGCACTTCCATCAGCCTTGTACTGAGTGAGTGAGAGAAAAGGTGGTAGAAGAGCAGCTATTAAAGACACGCCTTTAGGCTGAACACATCCAAGCTGGACGTTTATAGTGTATTCAGATTAGAATAATTTACCTGGAAAGGTCACATGCTGTGCTTTCTTTCCCTGTTAATGCGTTTTGGAAATTTAGAGCAGAGCAGGGTTGTGACTTTTTCAGGATGAGTGTCTTTCAGGGGTCAGATGCTGTGTGCCACAAGATCAGCTGAAAAACAGAACCAAGCACTTGCTGCTTTATTGGGTAGAGCTTGGGTTCATTATAATATAAGACCTGCATCATTTCAGGTGAAACTTTTCATGTCACCTTGGCATTTTGGGAGAAGTATTGATTTTCTGCAGAGAGGAGAAAGAACCAAGATTAAAATAGTGCCTGTCCTGGATGAAACCAACCACCTATTTCACATCATCTTAAGCACTCCTTAAACTACAGCAGGTTCTACAACTTTGGTTCCAAATCTAGTGCTTCACAATGTTACTTTCTCAGCTGAAAAGGCAGGTTTTGTTCTCTTGCATTTTCTTATGTAAGCAGATCTGTCCTCATTACTGCCGACTTGCTTTTATTTTATTCTTGGCATTTTTGTACCATAACAAAACATTAATTGAGGAGTAGGTTCAGACAGATAAAGAACAGGAAAGTTCAGATGTAACCCAGGGGAAGGAGCAACGCTGACCTGTGGAAAGGTATTTTAAGCCATTCATGTCTGTTCTTGCTTTTTAATATGTATGACTGAGAAGCAATGACCTAGTAAATCTCCCGAGGCTGGTGTCAGAAAAGCTCTGGTGACACTTCCCCAAACTGGTGCTGGGGCCCTTTAGAAAGGCGTGCTAAATGCATCTTTCTACCAGCTTTCCTTGGTTTTGTTCTTCCCTCTCTGGATGTAACATCACATGAAGAAACAGCGATCAGTGACTTTCTGACTCACTTAAGATAAAGCTGAACTCAAGAAAAATGCATTGTCATCTGTTAACCAAGAACTGTAAACGGGAAGCCAAAGAAGGAATAACAGCCCTGCTCTTCACCTGCCTCAAAAGTAACGGCACTGTGCACTTTTCTCCAGTTCTGCCACAGGACAGCAGCTCTGCTCTCTTACCAGCATGTCAATCCAAGGGCTTTGCTGCAATAAACAATAATCATCTTGAATGCAGATGGCAGGAGTTAGGAGGCTCAAAACTTTCCCAGAGGAGTAGGTAAGA
Source organism: Apaloderma vittatum (assembly GCF_000703405.1). Taxonomy (NCBI): domain Eukaryota; kingdom Metazoa; phylum Chordata; class Aves; order Trogoniformes; family Trogonidae; genus Apaloderma; species Apaloderma vittatum. Next base: position 46,879 of record NW_009713724.1, on the reverse strand, counting down.
TGAGAGCAAGCAACACGAACTAATAGTTTCCTTTCCTGCTGCCTGGATGAATGGAGAGCTGACACGGTGAATCGAGATGATGGGTCTAAGGGTAAATACGACACGGTGCCGTTACAGGAACTGCTGAGGCAGTTGTCAGGAGTGAGTGTGGCTTGTGCCATCCTCCCCGAATGGGCTATGCCAGGGCCGACAAATTTTTCAGCAGCAGAGACTAGCACAAGGTAGCTAGTCAGGTACCTGCCCTGCTCCTCAGGTGGACTTTGTGGCTTGTATTAACTCCAGCTCAAGGCAGTTTAAGATTAACTCAGAGACAATGCTTGACTTGGACCCGAGTCATGCAATAGCATTTTCCTGTCTGTTAGGGAAGGTGGTGAGGAGGTTAAGATGCCATGTTTGCAATATCACCTTGAGCATGTGCTATTTATTTAGCCTTCCTTATCAAAACAGGTGCTCACTGAGTCTTGAACCCCAAAATAGATCCTTGCTGATGTTAACGCCATGTGTAATAAAACATCAGGATTCAGCCTGGAGATGTTTGCTCTGCTAATAATTTTTGTGCTGTGTGAATATCCACATAAACAGCCAAAGCCTTCCCTGAAGTGAAGTCATCCTTGGCAGTGGTCATCTGAGGAAGCCAAGAAGACACAATTAACAAGGTGACTTTAGTAGACTTAAAAATAGGTCTGTGGAAATGTTTTCAAGGACCTGGAAAGACTTATGTCATCTTGCTGGGGCACTGGGGGCTGTGTAGGGGAGAAAGCTATGTGGAAAGGTAAAATGGGAAAGTAAAATGGAGGATGCTTCATATTTAGCTGTTACTGATTGCTTTAAGTGTTTTGGGGTGGGCAGATATCCGGGCTTTTCATTTGATTATAGCACTGAGCAGGTAGTTAATCACACAAATAAGAACCTTGTGATGCTTTCAAATAAGCAACACACACAATTTAATGTTTATGGCTTGTAAGCACTACAAGCTTTGTTACTGTCTTTAGAGCATGGATGTGTGGTTTATAGATTGGTGGTCAGTGGTGCTCTTAACTGAATGGGAGTTGCACTAATGAAATTGGATGCTCCTATGGCATCAGGGCTGTTCTGCCCAAGAACAAATACTTCTGTTGACTTTCTGGCTCTTCAGAAGCCCTCTGTGTGTAAAGCCCCAGAGAAGTCCAGGTTCGTATTTAAAGGTGTGTGTGTGGACGCAACTACTTTCAAAATGACACTTGACACTTGTTTCGGAGCATGTCCTTTTGAGGGAACGATCTTATTTCTTTAGCCTTTACATGCACCTGACCACAGTTTGCATCTCTGGTACAAGATGGTTTTCATACTGTTTAATAAGACGTGGTGTGCGGGTAAAATACAGACACAAAACTTTGTTTGTGGTGTACTGTATGTGCTCCGTGTCCAACCTAGGAGCATGCACCTTGTATGTGCTTACAGGTTCACCGTCACATGGAAAACATTGTATGTATTCAATCTGGTGTGTTGGTGTATGTCAGCGCATTAGAAGTGGCCATTTTCAGCTTCGAGACGGGTAATAGGAGGCGAGAAGCAGAGGGTGGATGTTGCTGGGTGGATCTGCAGGTATCTCTTTGTGATGTTTCTTGTCCTGTGGGTTAGTTGCCCTTGAAGCTGGGGGCATCAACAATGCTTCTTGGCCTCAGTAAAGTTTTCTGTTGTGTGATCTGTGACCTTCTGTTCCTCCCACTCCCTCCTCTTTCCAATACACATAGTTTTTAGTCCATTAGCAGGAACTGGCTCATGCAGAGGTAAGCTGAGACCCCCTTTGCCAAAGACCTGTTTTCTCACCTGACTTCTCCAAAGTCAGCTGCTGCTATCTGCAGCTTTTTACATTTCCCTTCTTTCTTGGCTTTCAGTTCAATTCCCTAAGCTACTTTGTGAGGAGACAGGCTTTTGTTGCTCTGGCAACTGGAACTGAAGTACTGGCGAAGGGGGGGGTGGGGGGGGGGGGGTTTTTTTTGGTTTTTTTTTTTTTTGTCCCAGGCTTGCCATAGCTCTTGTGTGGGACTGCCTTTCAATCAGTGTCAGTGGGTTTGCAGGTAAAGACCAGCAGGTGGTAGGGTCTGTGGGCAGAGGGTGAGCTGGGTGGGTCTTTGTGCTTCACATGGCCAGCACGAAAGGAGGAATCTGTGGAGGTGAAGATGTTGTCACACAAGGACTGGGTTCAGTTCCGTCTCTTGATGGATCCTTACTCTGCTAAGAACAGAAGGGGCACTTAGTTTCACCTCCTGCACTAACCTGCCCTGTGCTGCTCTTGTCTTGCCTGTGCTGGATCTGCAGCATCTTCTTTTGGCTGTTACTTGTTAATTTTTCTTGGCTGATAGTCAGTGATACTCTGCTCTGCCTTTAGCTTGCTGAAGTAACTAGTCTTTCTTGCAGGCCAGATGCTCAGTGGTCTGAGCACAGGCTTTCTTCCCGAGCGCTGAGAAACACTGAGTAGGAGTAATGTCACTGAATTAGCTGGCTAGAGAGCTGGCAGTCATCTCCCAAGCCAACAATAGTTAGGCAGCTGTGGCAGAGGTGTAACAAATTAGATGAGTCTCTCCTCTTTCCTTCCCCCCTCAGGCCCTCTTACAGTAGTTTGCAGTTTGTAGTGAAGACCAGAGCCATTCACCTTGAGCCTTGTGAGGATGTCTTTGCCCAAGATGTATGGTACCCCATGTGCTTTGTCATCTGACTGTTTCTCCTGTATGAATCGTATGCTAAGAATCAAGAGATATTCTAGCACAAGGTTCAGTGTTCCCAGAGGAAAGGAAACTAGCAAATGAGACAATAAAACATGTTTCATATGAGCATAAGGAGAGCAAAATGGTGTCAGGGACAAGTAGGAGAGGAAATAAAAAAGCAATTGAAACCCAGCCCCTCTCTAATGATTTAAACTAATGTATTAGATATTTAAAGCAGTTTAATGGTCTGATGTCTGGATCCCCATTCCCCTTGGGACAGGCAGCAGGTGGTGAGGGCTGTCTAGGAAGGTGCGCTCCCCTAAGGGCAGTGGTGCTGGTGACAGGTATGTAAAGCATGAAATTGAGCTGGGACCAGAAATCCCCCTGGACTTCCGTTGCCTCAGCACTGCATGGAGTAAAACCTGTGACCGCTGCCCCAGTGTTGCAGGGCAAGTCTTCATCTAGAGGCAACAGTTTCTGTCCTATTCCCAGTCCTACAGTCACCCAAGATTCAGCTCTTCACTTGCACCTTTCTCTTGGGGTCAGACACAGCAACAGGAAACAAATTTACAGCCCCTGGTCCTAGTGCCAAGGTCCATCCTCCACCTTTTGGACTTCATGCCTTCTCATTTGTTATTCTTGCTTCAGCCACTTGCTGCTGCCAGTGAACCACGTGCCAGCAGTGCCAGATGCAGCATTATATTTCCCAAATGATTTTTAAAACTACTTTGTTTTATTCTCCATTAAAGAAAAAGTTCTTTGGTAAGGAGGACACAATAAATTATGAGCTGGGGATAAAGAGGGCAGAAAAAGGAAGGCAGAAGCTTTGAGTTTCCTGGTGAGTAACATCAAACAGGAGTTAGGCCAGTGCTCTCTGCTCCTGCCGTGCCATCGCAGGACTAGCTCTCAGTCTCAGTGAGTCCCGTGTTACCTTGTTCTCTTGCCTAGACATCAGATCAACATGTCTTCTCTTGAGCTAGTTGTTGATAGAGGATATTTCCCCCACTCTGAGATGAGCTGTGCTCAGCTGTCCCTGCCAGGCCCTCTGTGCTGAGATGGGGTGGGCGATGTCACCCTGGACCTGCCATCCTGAAAGCTTCCCTGGGATATGAGATGGGCTCCGGGAGTCTAAATACGCGAGTCATCCTGACAGACAGCTACAGATCTAGTGCACTGCCAGGAAACATCGCCCTGAGGGTGGAAACCTGATCACCTCACCCCAGGAACACCAGGACAAAAAACTTTGGTGGCTTTTTTTTTGTTGGTTTTGTTTTGTGGTGTTTTTTTTTTTCCCCAAGCAACTTGCAAACACAACTATTTTACAGGCAGAACACGTGAGTAAATCTGAAGCAACCACTGAAGTGTTAAGCTCCCTGTTAGGGGCTCTTGCCCCCTTTCAGTTAAAACTTCCATCAAAGTGGTCCTGTCTTATTCAGTTAAGCTTGTAAGAAATCTGACCATGCATTTCATCTCCCGAGGACAGAACCACGAACTGGGAACATACAGCTCAACTGACCTCCTGAGTAGAATCACAGGATAACTCTTCGCTGGAAAGGGTGGCTTTGCTTGGTTTTTTCTATTCATTTATTTTCACAAGGCAAGCACAAGTGTGTGAGGCTGACTTGCAGATGAAAACTAATGAGTGAAATTACTGCATTAATGAAGAAAATGCTACTAGCAAGTTTTGGAAAGTACTTTAATCATAATTAATAGGTCAAAATTAAAACTGAACTTTAACTTTTTTCTGGTCTTTTAATTAATAATTAAGTTTAATATAATTTGTGGCACATTTTTGCATGCTCTGAAGTACCTGTGGCCGGGCAGTCAGGAGACCATAGTGGATCTAGAAACTTCTATGATGACACCTTCATAAACTTTAGGCTAAGGGGACCTTTATGATCTGCTTGTGCCATCCTGTATAAATAACCAGTCCTATAACATCTGACATGTAATGTAGGGGCTGAGATGTGGTATGGCACAGAGCATTCAGATGCAGCATGTTACTACGCAAGGTGTGGTGAAGTCTGATGGGGTAGATGCTACAGCTGCTTCACAAGCTACTTCTTCTACTGTTCAGCCAATCTGGTGCTGAAAGTGCAAGCTCTTTCTCCTAAGTTTCATTTAACATCCCTTTGGAGGTGCCCTAGGCTCCCCCTCAGCTCCCAGCTTGTCCTTCCCTTGGGGATCAGCCCTGTACTGACTGTTCCTTGGCACTGAGCATCTCAAACATGGATTAGGGAGTTGGCCAGCTAGCAGGGGATGATTCTGAAATTGCAGAACTTGTAAAGGTCTTTGCTCTCCTGGCCCTGCTGACCTGAAAATCTTCTACGGGAACCTGAGTGAGAGGAAGCAAATATCTTTTCAAAAAAAGATAAACAAGCTTCCTTAATGTTTACAGTGTTTCTGTATTCTTTGAATGGTCTATGATAGTGCAGCAAACTGTAAGGAACTGTAACAGGTTGGTAGAAAGTGAGCTTTGAGTCTACAAATGCAAATACTCATCCCAAGAATGGCAATTGTATTATCTACTCAAAGAGTAAACCACTACTGAGTTACATATCAAATCTAAACTGTGCACCAAAGATTTGAATTGCAAATCTCAAACACTTGCAATGCAGTGCTCATAAACAAGCTACAGATCAGGAATTAGTCACTAAAACCATTGTGACTAATTTTAAATAACAAGTTAGATATGGGAGGGAGAAAAATGTGCTCAGAGATCATTTGCAAGTTGAAGAAAATAGCCTAGAAATTATTCATCAAGCTTATCAAGCTTTATTCTTGAGTAATGTTGTGTCATCACTAGCAGGTGGTGGGAGAAATGGCACAGCATACAGTAATTAGCAATAACCATGTGTCTTTTTGATACTAGTTTATCTGTGTGAAATCCAGATGTTTTTGAAAATGGAATCAAGACAAAATACAACTTCCTGGATCAGAATTTGCTTTCCAGTTAGTAAGTTAACTCAAAGCTCATTATTGTTTCCCAAAAAAATATTCTAGATTAATAAGAAATAGTATTAAGTGCTGGGATTGTTCCAGCTGTATCATTGGATTGGTTTTTTGGATCAGTGTTGCATGTGAGCATCGCCACAGGTATGTGGTACAATGCCACCTTACAATGCGCTTACATACAGAAATGTTTCTGCTCGATGCAGGTGCTCACTGTGTAGCCTTGTCAAACTTTAACTGCCGACCCTCAAAAGTTACCCAGGGCTTATAGTGAAGAAGACATTTGGCATGACCTATGATAGGAAGAATTATTTGCTTTGGTTCAAGGGATGCTTAAATAGCTGATTTCCTGTGAAGGAGCTGAGTAGCCCAATATTGAACTGGAACTTCCTCAGACGGACCCAACCCTCACTCGAAGTAATGCTCATTCATGAGGTGTGCTTGCTGAGTTGCAGTTCTCATCCATATGTCTGTAGCTTTTGCTAATACAATTTTGCTTTCAAGTAGCGTTCAGTTTCAGCAAGCATCTCTTCAAGTTGTGTCTATATCTCTTGACCTGGCGTGTCTGAGCATCTTTTGCAGAAGTGTTCTATCATCTAGGATATCTCGAAATAATTTCTTCTTTCCTTTTTTGACCCTATTGCAAGACCATAATCTTACCTGCGTACATCAGTAGTGCTATTTGTGGACAACTGCAGTGTGAATGTGCAGAATTTGCAGAATTTAGACTCTGTTCTAGATGAAGAACAGTGGGTTTCATACCCCTCTAAGTTTAGGCACCTGCTAAGTTTAGGATAGTTGTCTACACACCTATAGCCAGTAGAGAGGGGACAGCTCCAGATCCATCATATCCCTGGTGTCTGAATCGCAGCTGCTTGATTAGACTCTGATAATTATTTGGCACTTGAAGTTAGGTGAGATGAATTTCATTCTAGATTTCCAGGTGACCACGGTTGGTGACTAGTTGGTATCTAAACATAGGTATTAAATAATCTGTCTCTGAGTTAATAGACTACGGTAGTGAACTTTGAGTTTATATCGGTACTTAATGATTTTCTTTGGGGGGGACAAAGGGATGGGGACAGAAATCCTGTGTTATCTGGTGTTTTCTGTTACTCTGTGCCAGTCAACAAAGGTGAAGAAATCTGCTGTTAGGAGATTTGGGTGTCTGTCACAAAGTGCTTCTTACTGGGAGATGAGTCCTGTCTTGGTGCCACTGGGCAGTATCGTGTCTATTCTACCATCGGCAGTAAGGAAACACTGAGAAGAACCTTTCATAGACAGGACTCTTCAAACATTGTTCTTGAAAACAGACTGCTTGTTAGAGTCTATCTTGACAGTCAGAGCTCTGTATTTTCAGTGACTCCGCACACTTGTTTCAATGATTGTCACCTTAGCTAGTCAGGAAATCCCCAAGACTGAAGCGGGCTCCTGGCACCTGAAAAGCTTCTGAATTTGCTGTTGAAAAGTTTTCTTCAGGTAGAACAGGTATTTCAGAAGGATGCTCGTATCCATTTCCTATTACTGAGTATATTTGACTCTCAATCCTCCTTTCATGCACCAAGTAAATTCAACTGACCATGTGGGGCACGGTGCCTGTGGCTGAGGAGTGTGCACTGAGGGTTCCCGGTGTTGACCTCCTGGTCTGTGCTGTGGTCAGCCTGGGTGTGCAGCACCCAGCTGTACTACCCGAGGTAGCTTGTTCATGGGAGTAAAATCGGAATAGCAGTATATATAAGAATAATATGCAGGTAGTTATAATGCAGATGTATATGGAGGTTGACGCTGTGGACATATTCTTCTGGACTAGGACCTTTACTAAAAAGACACAACCTATTATCAAACATGCAGTTACATTTAGGGTAAGAGTACTTAAAAACAGTTCATCAAGACAAAAATACCTTTTGTATTTGACTAGCTACAAAAGGAATCCAGGTTAAAATGTGCTCAGATTGTGTGGTCTGTGAAAGTTGGCATCCTTACTCAGGGAAGGAATAAGTTATCCCTGTAAGACGATACGTTTGGGCACAGGGTCACTCTGGTGCCATTGCTCAGTTTAGAGAGGGAAGAGAGGAACCTGTGCTGAAAGATGTGGTTTCGCAGCCCTTGGGGATTATGCTACTGCCTTGAGCTCCCAGAAGAGATCAAATAAGGAATGCGTGCCCTTTTCCAAATGAACTCAATAAGGCTCGTTCACAGGAATTCAGACCTTTGGTGAATAACTTGCTCCTGGGCAGAACAAGAACAAAGTAAAAATAATCTGTGGAAGGTGTTCTCCTGGGATGCAGGCGAGGGAGCAAGTCACCTCTCTGGAAATTGCCGCTGTTGTAGTGAAGGAGGTTGTACTCTCTGGTATTTAACAGAGCGAGAAAATGCGGCTCACAAAACACGTTAGTGGGCAGGGTGAAAAATACCTCTATCAGGCTGAACTGTAGTTGTGTGGATCTGTTTAATCCAGCTTATGTTTCTATTTCTGGTGGTTTTGATGCAAGAAATGTTGCAGCCTCTAGCAGAAGCCTGAGTGGATGTGTTGAAACTAAACGTTAGGCAAGGCAGAGGCGCTAGGGACAGGAAACCAGGGGGGAGTAAATTACAAGAGCTTCTTTCTCAGAAAGTGGAGGGTGAGGGAAATCACTGTATCTCTGGACTTAAATTTTGAAAGCCACAACTCTCATGTCTTCCCAAAGCTTTTTCAGTACCTGTTACTTTCAGCTGAGCTGTCAGTCAAAGGTACATCTTTGGAAATATTAATACAAGTTAAAATAGATATTGCACAAGTCTCTGTAAAACATCTGCCTTATTTTAACATAATGAATTAACAAAGATGAGCTTGAAAGAAATGTAATAAATTATTCAGAAAGCTCTTATGCTTTTGAAATGCTAACAAGTCAAATCCTTTGAGACTGCTTGATCAGATTATGGTGTATCACACAGTAAATCTAATTGGCTATATCCAGTCCTGAATTATCAGATTTACTAGTTTGGCCAAAATAATTCTAAACAGGGCATATAACAATAATGCTGTGTAAGCTGAAATAATGCTGAATGATTTTAATTAAAATATATTTGATTTTACAAACTCTACAATTTTGGAGCTGAGAAGCATTTGTCCTTTTACTAGACCCTCTGCTCAGCAGCAGTGCTTGTGGCTTCCTTCTCACTTTTTTTAGGGTGTCCAGCTTGAGACTGAGTGCACCAGTTGATTGAGTAGGTGCCTGGATTTTCTAAGAACCAGGCTTCTTTTAAGGCAAAGGCACAACCACAATAAAGACTAGAAATTCAAATAATTTGAATTTGTTTAATTTGATTGCTTCTGACCTAAACATTAGCATGATATATACACTAAAGCAGTTGGCTTCAGGACTAGACACATTGTGTGGGAGAGAAATAAGCTTGCCGTTAGACCCACACCTTAGCACCTTCCATGTGTGTTGGTTAGGACAGAGCCTGCAATTCACTCACATTTAGGGCTGTGAATCACGTTTTTCCTTATGACCTAAACTGGAGAAGTATTTAGGTGCATGTCTATGTACTTCACTGAATAGAGTAGACTTTACTGAATTAAAAAACGTGAAAGAAGCACCGGAAGTCCTTCTTTGCAATACGTAGGCTCTATCCTCTCTCTTCAGCAACAGTTTTAGGGTGCAGCTTCCAAGTGAAGTCCCTCACAAAGGAGAAGGCAGTGGGCAATGCCTCGTGCTGCCTGGGGAAATACACATATCCTCTGAATACCCATGGTCACTGTGGGTGTTACGTGAGGCTCACAACAGAATTCATTTTTCCTGGCTCAGAAGGAATACGCAAGATGTGGTGATTCTTTCCAGAGCTGTTCAGTTGCCCAACAGAACTTCCTTCAAAGGCTGTAGTTCTGTGTATGGGCTTGAGCTACTGTGGCCTGGCAGAGGGATCTCTGGCACCGCTCAGCACTTCGTTCTTTCTCACTTAATGCTTTCTTGCTTCCCATCTCTTCCAAACCTTCAGGACAGGCTGATGAGAGAGCAGTAGTGGGTGGGGAGGTGAGGTCCTGCTGTGTGGACCTGCTCAGGGCTGACAGAGTTGGGCGTGGGGTGCTCATCACATCTACCATCTCACAGGATACTTATTACATCTCACCTGGTGAGACTCAACATCTCTGGAAGAAGCTTTAATTATCACTCTCCCTTCTAAAGCAAATAGCAAAGAACACTGCTTAAGAGCCTCTTCTATGCTTTTGAAGACTCCTGCTGGATTCCTCTGGCTATCTCCATGTGAAGAAATAATAAGGCTTGAACAATGAAACATTCCCTTTTGGAAATGTGTTTTCCAGTGCTTGACATGTGCTGATTGATAATACGTTTGTTGAGTGAACAAATTCTTTGCCAGCCTTACCAATCCCAATGCCAAATGTATTAGTTATTCACGAGCATTGACACTGACCAGTGCTCTTATCTCATTGCCTGGTGAAGGGGAAGAATGAATGAATCAATCTCATTTATGGATGGTAATTGTTCAGGCTCGGAGCGCAAAAGCTAGGGAGAAATTGCTGTCCTTTGCCCAGGCTGGCTGCAAGGGGACAGAGGTCAAGGCTTTTCTCTGGTCCCAAGACACAAAAAGGGGAAAACACTAACCAGAGCTACACCCAGAAACGCTGCTTTCATCCTTCACCCTTTGTTCAGACCCTTCAGGTAAATGGTAATGTGCCAGTATGTTTGGGCAGCAAATCACCTTGCTTTGATCAGCTGCAGAACGTGAGAAATTAGGATTGAAAACTGAAGCACAGAGAAGCCCTTGGATGTTCAAAAGGCTTTATGTTTAAATGAGTATTTGGTGCTGAATTCCCAACTCCTTGAAAAGTTCTGATACGAGGAACATGATATTGGGAGGAAATGGGGTTCCTATGCAGAGCCAGCTCTCCACCGGTGATGCCTGTTTATGGGGGGAGATGTGACAGTCCTTGTTGTGGTTTGAGCCCACCTAGCTACCAAAAAGCCCCATCAGACACAAACGTAGCACAATCATCTAAATAGCAAACTTCTCTAGCTGAGATGCCTGTGCCAGGTTTGACAAGGACAAGAGAGCCTGGCTGTCCTCCTGCCTCCAGTGGCCAGCCCTCAGCTGTTGACGCAGGAGGGTCACTCCAGCATCATTCTTCTGGAGCCTGTTTCTGAGCTCCTGCTGTGGTGGTTTTGCCTGAAGTTAAAGGTTTGAGTGTGTTGCAAACCAAGAGCAGTAAATGCTGCTGTACTGGTGTACATTTGGTGTGAAAAGAGCATCTTGGCCTTGAATAAGGCAGATGATAGGGCAGCACACAAAAAGGAGAGGTGGCAGAAACCAAAAGCAATTCATATGGCATGCCTCAATCCCCAGGGAAGAGGCTCTGCAAAGACAGCACCAGGCACCATGAAGAACCAACAGCATGAGTGTAAACAGAATAATGTGTAAAGAGACTGCTAGACAGAGGCACAGCCAGTGTGGTTTAAGACGGGCTGGGGTGCTAAAGGCAAATATTGTGATGAGCATTAATGCAGTACAGGGAGTGCTCTGGTACAGTCTCTGCTTAGGAGCAAATACTGACCTGCAGAGGGGTCTGTGATGTCTCCTGCTGTTTTGGAGACAGGGTGGACAAATGACTTGGACAAACAGAGGAGAACAAACCTATTGGTTTGCTGCCCTAGGGTGGGTACGTCCTGAGTATTATGTTCAAAAGCATGGTGTAGTCCTTGGCGGTCTCCGCTGTAACTTGCATCCAGCTCTGCTGCCTGGTGCTGTGTGGGTTTGGCTGTGGCACTGGGTAAGTATGAAGTGAATGCAGCCTGAACCCTTAATTTTCTCTGCTGATGCCCACGGCAGGGTGAAAGGCTTGTCCTGGGCACAGCAGTGTATTGTATTTCTGATTGCACCAATGGCCCCCCCTGCCACTCAGGACCTCCTGCTGCTGCCTCCGTGGCTGTGAATAACCCAAGATAGGGCCCTGGCTCTAACCTTTAAGATCCTGATGTTGAATATGTGGACCAGTATGCTGGCCTAAAATGAGCTGGTTTTTTTAATGAAACAGGGGAGAACACTGGTATTTGGGCACAGCCAGGTGACAGTACAGGACCTGCACTCATGGGTACCCCAGCAAAGCCAGGCAGGGCTGGTGCTGCAGCCGGGTACCGCAGTTGTCTTCAAGTGTATTTATTCATTTTGCAATTAACTTTTAAAAAAGTGAATGCTTATAAGGATATCTAATGATGCCTAGTAGGAGAGAAAACAAGTTTGAGTATGTTTCAGTAATGTGTTTTAAGTGTTAGCTGAAGAGACAAAGCTGGTCTCCTGCCTTCAGAGCAAGTCACAGTTAAAAGCTGACTATCTGCAGGGAATTGCAGGCAAGTGGGTGAGCACCAGGCAGATGTTTAATCATTTTGTGGATTCTGCCCTTTCCACTTAATTAAAAATCTGCCTGGTTGTAAACCTCCGCTGGAGAATACAGCTCCTTCTGCACTTTTGTGGGGAGAGGTTTGTTGTTTTGCCATGATGAATGCTCAGCCTGTAGAATGATGTTTCAGTCAGACAGGGGTGTGATAGACTATGGAGATTTTGACTTACAGTGACCAAATATTAATGTCATACATTAAACTGTTCTAGCAGGGCTGGCTGTCCTCACTTCTTTGGGTGGAGGTGTTCACCAGGAAGGGGCTGCCTGTAGGTATGCTATTGCTTTGTCTATGGAGAAGTCTGTGAAGTGTTCATGTGTTGTGACAAGAGAGCCTTTGTGCAGAGGGTTGGAGTGGGTGCAAAACCCTTGAGGTGACGCAGAAGGGTTTAACGGCTGTTTAATAGTGGAAGATGTCTCTGGCTGTGATAGTTTTTCTCTTCCATGGGGTGTCTTAGGCTATTTATAAACCCCTATGGGGGCGAGGGTTGGATGGTCTCCTATGAAGACAAACCTGGCAGAGCTGCTGGAGATGAGTAGCGAGGTGACACGGAAGGTGACACGGTGCCAGGAAGGTGTCCCATGTCCTGTGTGGTGCAGTCACGGGTGGAAGTGGGCAGTGCACAGAGAGGGCGACACCAGTGACTGCAGCCCAGGGCTTGTGCAGGCTGGCTGTCTTGGCCACCCATCGCTAGCTCTGACAGGCGCTTGGCTTTAGCCATAGCTGTTTCCTTTTGGATAGGAAGCAATAACCGTGCCCATTTCCCAAAATGCTCACTCAAGTCAGTTTGGCAGCCTGAAAAAAGGAATTAAATGCATCAAATCTGCTAGCAGAAGCTCACAAATCCTTAGGCTTTCTCAACTAGTCTTCACAGAGGTATAAAACCCACGGAGAATGCAGTGGAGAAACTATATACATATTCCAAGTTTAAAGTTCAAAGCGCCAAGGTCCAATTTGCTGGAAACCATCTGGCCATGACAGAGGTCTTATGTGCTGTTTGCGAAGGTTAGCACTGGAAGACAAGACTTATCAGAGCAAAAGAAAAGTAACATCCCTCTGCCTTTTCTATTTTTCTGACAAAATTACCTTTAGGCCATTTTTAACCTTTTTACTCAATCCCACAGATATCTGTTCTGAGTAGACAAGAGATTTTCTCCACACGCATTAAACAGGAGTGATAAAGACAGTTAAGTTTTCCTACTCCACATGATGACACAGAGGTGCAGGAAGCCCAGAGCTGCTCAGTACCCCCTTCCCATCCAAGGCACTTGTGCAAGTGAGAATACCTGTAAAGCCACAGGCTTTCCACTCCACACGTGAAAGTGGGAAATACTCTACTGTCCTGCCTGCGTCACTGCCACCACCATTGCAGCCCCTGTGCTAAGAAGGGGCACCTACTACTACTCCAGAGGAGAACCTCAAGGGGAGGCAAGGAAGAATCTGGAGGCAATATCAAGTTGACCTTTGGACATGGCTGAAGTGCCAGCTGCAGCAGTTCTGAGTGCAACTCTCTTAAGAGGTGATTTTGTTTTACAGCCCTGTATAGTGCGAGAACTAGACATTAGTGGTGATTTGCTGCTCTGTGGGCTGTTAACTACTCAAAATGAACTGCTGCAGATGTCACCAGATCTTGTTTTACAGGTGATGTGAAAAAAATATAAAAGCTTCTTTAGGCTCCTGCTGGGCAAAGACGCTGGTCCAAATCTTCAGCCAGAGCTTACCAGTGCAACTCCACTGAAATTCCTAAGGGTTGATTGACTGACCATGTTGGAGGATCTGCACTGTTGGCCTTTGCTGAAATCCTGCTAAAGTTTCTGGGCACTTCACATCGGGTTTTGCTTTGGGGAAAGAAAACAGTCATTTGAAGGCAGTGAGAGACTCCAATAAGTAGTTTGTGCTCATAAACAATCCCAGAACAGCATTAGCATAAGTCAGGATTAGAGCAGGAGTATGTCATGGTAAAATACGTGCTGCAGGCTGTGCTGGCTGAGACTCCCAAGGCAGGGTATAGATTGGCAGGGCTTGGAAGGAGTCCGAGAAATTAAATCCACGTCACCAAACACGATGCAGTAAACTTGCAAGTATGTCCCTGCATCCCTCTTCCCCCTTGACATGGCGTGTGTTGAAGGCAGAGCTCTGGTTCTGGTTCAGAAGCCTTGATCTGGGCATTGGCTTCCTCCTTTCCCTAGCACTGCCCCGTGCCGTCCCTCCCTCAACCAGGACAGGGTCTCCATTTCAGGTAGCTTGCACCAATTCCGTGCTTGTGATCTAAGACTTCCATCTTACTCCTTTCTGTTTTCAGACACTTGAACTACTCCTTATTTGTCCAAATAATTACATTAACATTACATCAGAACTAATAGACCCCTAGAAATGCAATGTAGTACAACTTTTTACATGGGCCAGTGCTCTAAAATTGTTTTTTCTTTTGTCATTCCAAAATAGCATAAGCTTTTAATTCTGTCAGGAGTCTTCCTCCACCTTTGAAAGCCGTCCCTAGACACAAGTATTTTTTCAACTGCTCAACTGCCTTTAATCCACTGTGTTAGATCTTCCTCCATAGAGCTGCTGTGATCTGTTGTCTCATGTCACAGACCCATCTTTACTGCCAGTTGACTGTACACAGCCTAACTTACTAGTTAGTACTCTTATGTGAGGCACCCATTACTTCCGATTTTTAACATATTGGGATTCTCTTAGCAGCAGCTTTACACTCTAATAAATCCCGTTATATAAAAATGTGCTGACATTTTTGAACTTTATTGAAGTAAGAAATTCAACAAATAGCTATGGGCAAAACCACGCAGTCTTGCTGATGTTGGTGTGGTTTCAGGGAGTGTTTGAAGAAGGACACTTGTCTCTGCCCTGACACTACTGATGATGAATAGGCGTTCCCAGGATGCTTGATAAACATGTGCCTTGTGCATGGAAATCATTTGGTGTGGGGAAAGCATCCATTAATTCTGTTGCCTCAGTGAACACGTACAAGGAAATAGAAGGCGTGCACCATATGCAGTACAGGCTGTGGCAGCTGCTAGCTGTTGGCTCGGAATCTGTACTCCAATGTGAACAAGATTGCAAAGGCTTGAATTTGGCACATGGGTGATCTGGGAATTATCTGAATAGGAAAAGTGTGTTCACAGGATTTCTTGAAGTTGCGATCATTAGAAATCTGGCTATAGAAAGATAACAAGATTAGTCTGGTGACTTAAAAATGATGGTGTCCTTGGCAATCTAAACTTTACAGAGGAATTATCTTTAGCAGTTGACTAATCCACAAACAGAAGGAAACTCTGGCTTTAGTCACTGACAAAACATTAGTTTGCCAGGGTCTCTTTCAAACCGTGTTGCAATCTTTGATAAGATACCCCATCACTTCAGTAAGTTTAACTCAAGCACACAGAGAGAGCAGATGAAACGTTTTGCTTGTTGGTATACTGGAAGGGCAGGTCTTTAAGATGATGCCTATAGAAAAATTGCTGAACCCATTGCAATAAGCCACAATATGCATAATTCTTTTGTGGTCTAAACTGAGCAATGTTCAAAGTGGAATTTCCCTCCTTTCTCCCCTGGTATCTGAGATGTAATCATTAGGTCATTTGAAAGGCAAATTGGAATTTGATCCTGTAGACTTGAATCCAAAACAGTAGATACCACCTTATACAGTATAAATCCTAGCTGAGTGATTAAGGGATTACCTTGACTGTGTGTGTATATTCCCAAAAATGTCTGGCCTCATCATGGAATTGCAATTTTTACACATTTGAAGTAGACTCTGTAAATGGAGGTAGCGTTTATCGTCAAATCCCTATCATGATTGCTCACGTGTTACTCATTGTGTGCTCTTTGGAAAGGTGCATTTACAGGAATGACCTTTCCCATCTTTTATCATGGTTTTTACCATTTTCCCTTCAAATTCAATGCATGTGTCCTCTCTACACATACATACAGCCTTGGAAGCTGTGTGAATGTGGAGTGGGAGTTTGTCTTCTGCATGTAAATATGTATTTTTCCTCATGTCTACTCATTTCATACATATACACAGAGCTACCCTTTTGCTATTCTGTGTTCTATTTGATTTTTCCCCCAGATCCTGGCAATAATTGATTTGGGATTTTTTCTTCTCTTTTGTTTCCTTCTTCAGGCATGGTAATTTTCCCTTGTCCCAGGATCTATATTATTGATCTTGCCTGCTCCGCTTCACTCTGGCAAATGTTTCTATTTCAATTCCAATTGGATTGACTTTGGTTTGCTGGCCACTTTGAGAGCTGGCAACCTCCTAAGTGACTCCTGGTGTCTGTGTAATACAGTGAAAAGCAAGATCCAGCTGTAATGATTCTGAAGGGGGCTATTTATTAAGGCCACTTGGTGTTCGGAGGTTCTTGTACTACTCTCTGACTTTCTAGCCTTAAGGCAAATTAAATTGTTGGCTATTATCAGTCTCCCGTAGTTTATTTTAGCTGGGCTAGGTCCTGGGGACTGTTTGTTACACAAGCTGCCTTGTGTCCTTAGAGCAAGAGCTTAGCCAGAAAATCAGGAAAAATTCCTGATGGTAACTATATGAAACCATTATGAAATTTCTATATAAGGACCATTTGTGTGAATACAAGGCTTCCTACACAAAATATCTGTCCTTTTCTACTTAAAAAAAAAAAAAAAGGTGCTACTGCTCTTAGCTGCAGTTGTAGTGATGATGGTGTGGGTAGTCCCTTGCCAGGTCAGCCAGCACTTCAGAACAGAAACGAGATGCAGTGGTTCTCGGCACACTAGTGACAACAGTCCTGAGGTTTAGATGAGATACTGAGTGGCTGTTGCTTCAACTTTGCTCAGAAGCTGCCTTTTTGGGGTTTGCACCCTGAACTCCCACTCCCTTTTACTTGTTGAACGTTCCCCTTACAAACTAGACAAACCACCTTTCTTTCCCCATCCTGAAGATGTGCAGCTCAGCTAAAGGGAACTGCATCCAATCAGCATCATCTCTAAGAAGCTGCAACTAGGGTCCGTTGAACTTGTCTGTGTGTTTTTTCAAGGAGAAGCATCAAGATCAAAGTCTGAGAAAACCATTTGATCTTCCAGCAGTAAACAACTACTAAAAGAGAACATGTTATATTTAATTACCCTCCATTGAGGTACTGGTACCCAAACTCTGACAAGCTGGTTGAGTTTCTTTTCCTCTTGTTTGAAGCCATGGATAGTTAAAGGAGATGGGCACTGTGAGGAAAGGTAAGTGAAGCAGAGAGAAGAGTTGAACTGGTTTCAGGCCTTTAGTCCTCTTTATTTGTTTCTGGAACTACTACAATGTAGATGGTTTTGCTTTGAGAACATACCTGGAGGTGCTTGCTCTCCCATTCTTGTACCCACTGGCTTTTCACAAAAACATCATCCAGAAAGCTCTTGTCAATGAGTCCTTACTCTCGGAAGTTTTCTTTTATATGCATCCTCCCCACAATAAAACTGGCAGATTGTTAAATCTGAACAGTAGTTCCCAATTTTATAGTTAATTATTAGAAAGACCTTCCTTTGCTTCCCTCCTTTCCCCTACACTCATCAAATACTTGAACAAGATGAAGCAGTGACCTGATCACCCCAGAACCGCAGGGCATCTGTAGGGAAGATGGAGTCAGGCTGGTCTAGGACAGCATTTGTGTGTTGAACTATCAGTGGATCAATCCCTGACCCTGACGGAATTCTCTGTATGCCGAAGTTCACCTCTGCTTTTACACTTTAGAGCAGCACCCAGGTGTCAAAATTCAGTAGAAAACAGTGGATTTCATAGTCATTTGTGTGAATTATTGAGTTATTACTGTAATGAGGAGTAATTATCTACATTGCCTTGGAAGGTTGATTCACTGGATAACTGATCAACCTGGAATATTTCCAATAGCCAGGAGCATTGAAAAAAAAATAGGCAAGCGGATAAAGATTCAACAAACAAATGTGCTTATCTTTCTCATGAGAAGACCTGCTGGGTTTATATCCACGAAATTTCTAGGTTTGACAAATTCTGACTGTGTTTGATACTCTTGAAAAGTCATAGTAGTTGGGCTAAATTACATCCATGGAAAGCTATTTTTGTTCATTGTCCCCTCTCCCAAGCTTCCAAGGTGTAATTTTTGTCCCAAAACAATGATGCATAGCCATGAAATGACTTTGCCCTTTATCACTCCAGCATAGGAGAAAATAAACTGAACAGACCTCTTTATTCATTTTAGAGAAAAAACAAAATTAAAAGGCTTCTGTGCATTGTGGTAATGTAATTCCTAATCAATGATAGTGGGCTTAACAGAGATTTATGTTTTTTTAACTTGTAAGATTAATGACTATGTACATTGATGCTGTCAAAATGACAGTATCATGGTCACGTACTTCATGGAACAACCTCCTGCCAGACACGTCCTTAAGGAAATGCAATTATTCCTGGCCATTTTAGAGTGCTTAACTTTTTTTTCTCTCTGTAAGTGACAACAGAATGGATTCTGAGTATAAACTAATCTTCCTCGATGAACTGTTAACCCTTCATGCCTAGCAGCTAGTTTTATTAACTCGATGCCTGCATACTGTTTTCTGGGGTGGCCCTGGCAAATAAAATCAAGTGGTGCAGAATAACCATCTGGAGACTCTCTGGAGCACTTGGCTGAAGAGCCGTGCGAAGGATCAGATCTGCAGTGGGACTGCCTGATGTTGGGCTTCATAACTGTAGCAGTTGCTGACTGCACTTGGCAACACAACTTTTCCCAATGCATATGTGCACACTCAAGCATATGGGCATGTACATGCATCAAACATAGTGGTAGGTTTCTGCATCATACTGCAGGCAGGTAGCTAGCAAATGCAGATGTGGGGGAATATCTGCTCTGGCTGTGGCTATTCCCAGGACAGTGGAGTTATAATGTCTGGTTCTGCGTGATTACAAGATTATCTGAGTGCCTGTGCTCCCAAGAACCGGATGAGATGCCAGGTCTGGGACACAGCCCAGGCTCAGAGCTGCCATCAGTGTCACAGCCCTGATGTTGAGTGGCTGAGATGTCCCATGTTTGCTTGTGGATCTCTTGCCTCATCCTGGGCTGCAAGAAATGCCAGCAGAGGCTCTTCTTGGGACTGAAAACTGATTTTTGATAAAGTATATGTTAAATGTGATGAAGAGACATACAGAGGTCTTAGCGGAGGCTTAGAAATCCCAACTGACACCTTAAAGGTTAGCAGGTGATCAAGAGGCATCCAGTGCTAATCCAAGAGCACTTGGTCCTAGATGCTGGTGGGAACCACTGTGCTGTCCTCTGTTTCTGAGCTGGTCTGACCTTCTCATGTTGCTCCTTCTCCTATTGCTGTAACTCCTGAGTGCTTAAACTGCAAGTCCGTCACTTTGGTTTTAGACCGTTTATTTTTTTAGGAATGATCAGGTTCATTTCAGCAGATGTTAAAGTATTTCCAAATAATAATAATCTGGTAGTGGTTTCAGATAAGCAACAGAAATGTAATGAAAAATAGGACTGTATTTGTCCAGAAGAAGAATTGCCAGCTTGTGTGTGTTGCAACACCTGTAGAAGCAATTTAATATCTGTATGTATCTCATCAGCAGTCAGTAAATGAGTTCCAGACTTTGCTCCATAGGTAGGTCATCAGAATATTATAGTTTATAGGGAAATCTGCTGAGAAAATGCAGCCAAGGATGTCAGTGATGAGTAACAACACTGGAGTGCCTTAAAGGTCCTGACAAGCCAGGAAGCAAAGTCATTGATGATTGAGAGACTTAATTTAGCATAATTTCCTGAACATCTTTTCATGTCTAGGGTATGTATTTCTCAGAACAGAAATACTTGAGTGTGTGAAGAAAGCCATAATGTCCTAAAAGGCTGTTATGGAGGGAAAGAACTCGAGGGACATGTTCAAGGTTATCGAAGATGTCGATGGCAGAGCTGGGAACTGTGGCTGGGGACTTAAATCCTCATTGGCACCTTTAAGCTGATATTCCTTCATAATTTCACATGTAGCAATGCTACAGCAAGCTTGCTCTGGTTACTGACACTTGACAAACTCAATGCAGAAAGCAGCTTTTCTCTCTGAGAATTATTCATGTGGTGTTATTACAGTGAGTCAAAGCATTGGTTCTTGAAATTGAACACTTACGTTGTGCCCAGAAACAGAGGTTGCTGTGGTGCGTGTTTGTTTTTGTTTTGTTGTTGTTTGGGTGTGCAGTTTGGTGGTTTTTTTTTTATTTCAACAAAAAATAAAGTGGGAATTGAATACCCAGCACCTGTTTTTTGATGGTAGATGGTCCCCTAAGGGCAACCAGTCTTCCTTGTCTCCTGCCATTGTTATCATTGTCGCCTCTGGCAGGGTGCAGCAGCAGAGCAGGGCTACAGCTCTTACGTGATATGAAATAAAGCCCAACCACTCCTATCTTATGTTAACATTTAAAATTGCATTTGGTTTCTTTGACTTTCCTTAAAAGCATAATGATGCTTTAAGATGGAAAGTAAGTGTAGATATTTTTGTGCTTGAATGTTATGTTTGTTCAGTTTTTCTCCCCTACCTTCCCCTCAGGTATTTCAATAGAGTAGAAACTGCTAGAATGTGTCAATAGCCATCTTGGAAAACTACACTGTGTCCTGGTCTCCTGGATTTTTCAGCCCTGGCTCTGGTTTCACAGTGGGTAGCCTTCTGTCCATTTGTAACTTTTATTATTGTTTCATATTCATCTTTCACCTGCACTCAGTGCAAAAATGTGGCATGAAGTTCTTGGCCTCTCCATGTTAATGGTTTGATATGCTTTAAGGCTCTGTCCTCTGGACCTGGCTACTTGTTTCAGGGCAGAAGACAGCAATGTAACAGGGCCGGTGTGACCTAAATTGCTGACTTGGACATTGGTATGTATTCCCTGGAAATAGGCAGGTTTCTTGTTCTTGAATCTTTAAACCATTGGAAAAACAAAACAAAACAAATTTTCCTCTACAATTAATCTATGAAGTCAGGTGTGTTTGCCACAAGAGCTTATCCCAAGTGACCAGACAGGGTGCTAGCAGCACTTTGTATTGATGGAGCCATGTCCAGTGCAAGCACAGCTTTGTCATACAGCACTGGCTTTACCACAGCTGTCCCTGCATGCAGGGCACGTGTTGTGGTTTCCTGATGGAGGGCAAGATCTTCTGGAAATCATGCATTGCCTTTAAACTGGTTGTCTCATGTCGGATCACCTATTTGCAGTGATCCTTACAGCAGGTTTCTGCGTCAGTCCAGTTCTCAAAATGAAGTATAAAAAAATCAAGGCAGTGCTCATGGGGAGTGTCCTCACAGTCCTGGAGTGTGGCTGTCTATCCTAACCCCAGGTCTTGAAGCAAATCTCTTTACCTGCTGAGAGGACAGCCTGGCCAGTAAAACCTTAATGGCATGCCTGGTTTGTTGTAACCTGTATTCGCAAAGCATTAGTGTGCCTGCAGATAGCGGTGTGTCCTTGCACCCTGCATTAACTCAGCTTTCAGTTCCTGCTTGTCTACTTACGTGAAAGAGAGGTTCGTTTTAGGAATTGTGAAATTGAGATGTCTTGGTGAGGACAATGTGATTTAAAAGGCTGATCCAGGTGAGCTGCTTCCAAAATATCATTCCGACGCATAGTTATTCTGATCCTCCATTGTTTAACTGGGAGCTCAGTGGACATAAGCAGCTCAAATTTCTGAGCCTCTGCATGTTTGAATAGTGTCACAAACTTCATCAATGATCATCACGTGGCCAGTGGGAATGTGCTGCTGCTGACTGAGGACATGAAGATTTGCAGGTGCGGAAAAAGTTTTGCTGGGAGGTGAGGTCGGGGTGCTGACACTTATAACTGGCAAGAGACTGGTTTGAGAACCCACAGCAACATTCCTTTCTCCACCTGCTTTCTCCAGAATGCAAGAGCTGTGTTTGAGGCTGACAAACTCTCACAGCTCATGAGATTCATATTGAGTCAGGTTTGCTACAAAAGGCTGGTGTGGCTCCAAGTAAGGGTGGCAGCTGCTCATGGGAGCTCTAGAGGTACAAATCTGATCTTAAGGACAAGGTCAGAATACCTTCTGTAAGAATGCAAAAGCTGGATTTTCTGTAATTTAATATGTATTGCCACAAGCTGTTGATTAACAGGAAACGGGTCTGTGTTCCTCTTTGTGAGCCACTGATGTGTTAGAGAAATGGGTGAGGGAGGGATGTGCTGTGGTCCCAGTCTGGCTGTGGGGAGGCACGTGGCTCGTGACCCAAGGAGAATGTCTGGTGGCCTGGCAAGGAGAAATGATGGCTACTAGCCTCACACTAAGCTTTGCCTGTTAAACAAATGGACATAGGACATTATGGCAAAGTCTTTTAACTCAGAATGTATTAGATTGTCTTCCAGAAAATCTCTAGAAATCGCATATGTAGATCTTAAATGCTCAGTCTCTTGTCAGCACGTGAAGATGAGTTTTGTTGAATCCAGTTACTAGTTAATACTTTCAACTCCTGGAACAATGAAAGCTTTAATGCCTGGTGTTAGACATCGTAAATGCCAGAAGAGAAGCAGGAAAACTGCTTTTATTTTTTTCAAGTCCAACTTAGAAGTTCATCTTTGGAAAGGAGTTATTCACCTGAACGTGGTCAATATAGAAAAGGAGGAAGATCTTTTCTTAGTGACAATTCGGCACAGTCCTGGTTCCCTTGCAAGTGTGGAAACCTAGATGCTAGCAGAAATTAAAATATTGGTGTAACATGGTGCCCTTTCATATGGAATGTGTAGGGTAAGTGTCTTCTTTTTTTCTAAAGGTCACGTATTAATGCCTGTTGTTCTAATGGCTGCTACAAAATCAAAGCTGTGGTCATCTCCTTGCTGTGCTGGTGCCCTGCAGCAACACTTGGATGGGCCCCACATCTTTATGCTTGAGGATCCTGTCCAAGGAGCACCCAGAGACTTGGAGCAGGTCCAGATCCCGTAGGTTATGGGGGCGCCTGTGCCGCTTCTGAAAAGAGGAGGATTTTGGCAGTCTGGTGCACAAACAGAAAAAGCGCTGGTGTGTTAGGGCAGGGGCATGGGTTTCAGCAGCTTATAAACTCGAGGAGAGCGATCTATAAAGGACAGATAGGGGAGACAATCCATTATATGAAGCTTTTATATACAGTTTGGTGTGAAAGAAGTATTAAAATTCTCTAGCTGCCCTCAGTCTAGCCATTATATGTGACCCATTTCTTAGAGGCACCCAAGCATGAATGAGGCTGAAGAAGCAATTTCCCTTTGCAGTTAGGTTTATGAATGTTTTCAGTAGAGCACATTCACACCCAGACTCAGAAGCAAATCTTTGAGTCAGCAGCATTTCCACCCTCTCTGAACCTGAAAGGAGGGAATCTTGCCCCTTTTTGTGTTTGTTGTTTTTTTCTTGATGAGCCCTCAACACGTGGCACAGCTGAAGCCTACTGATGTTCCCAAGTCTAAGACTTGCTTGGGGGTAAAATGATAAGAGTTTCCAATTTGCAGTGGGATCTGAAAGCAAATGTGCCTTATGCAGGTTTGACTTTGTGGAGAGTGTTTCTTTGCAGCGCTTTGCCGTGCAGTGCTCACCTGCCCAGGGCAACCAACTGCCCTGCATGGCTGGGCTCAGAGAAGACCTGGGAAGGGGAGCTGGTTTCAGAAACGTGGAGCTGCTTCGACTACAGCCCCAGCCAGCTCTCCTGGAGTGTAGCCACAGCTCTGATGGGAGACTGGTGATTATTCTTGGTGTTTATAAACCTGATCCTGGGTCTCTGCAGGTGGGTCCTGTATTGCTGAAGGAGGGCGCAGTGGGGGTGCTGGTGGGCAGCTTCTTCCTCCATCTGGGGCTTTCTCTCCCTCATATAAATCAAATACCTCTGAAGTGGACAAGGCTAGGGATGGCTCACTGCAGAGAAAAGTAACTTGCCCTCATGCACTTCCCTGAGACTTTGACAGGGAAAAGATAATGACAAACTTAGCTGTTAAATAAAAACAAACAAACAAACAAAACACAAAAAAGGTGAAGGAGAATGAGCCTGCTTGATATTTCTTCTTTGCTGCTTTCTGGAGTTCAGGAGGTTAACTAGTGCAGAGAGGCCTGAATGGAGATTAGTTTGTTTTTGTTTAATGAACACTAGCAGCACTGATTAGTTATCATCTCTGCCATTGCCTTTACCTGCTAGATTGTGGCCGAATCTGTGCTCAGGGGGTACCCTGCAGTGTGTCAGCTTGAGGCGATGCAGTAATTGTACCATTTGTCAGACACGGGCTGGTTACCAAACAAGTGCTACCTTCTCTCTATGAAGTGATGCGGTTAGTGTCTGTGATTATACACAGAGCCTTAAAATGAACGTGACAGTGTGCTTTTCCCTCGGGAGGTGGTGTGCCTCGGCGGTGGGAGAGGCAGGCACGGGAGGCTGCGAGCCTTGATGGGTGCAGGGAGAGGAGTCGGGCTCGTTCCTCCTCTCTTGCTCCCACAGGTGCGGGCAGTCCTGCTCGTGTGCAGGCCTGGGCCACCTTTGCTCAGTCTGTTTTGTGGGCATGGGGTCCCTTAGCAGCAGTCTCAGGGAGTCAAGGCACACTCGCACATGCTTTTTTTGCTATGTTAGTCTCTGAAACTGCTGTCCCTTCATGAGGTTTTTTTCAGGTCTGGAGAAAAACAAAGCCTCTTCTGGCACATATCTTGCTGGCTGTCACTTCAGGGAGACTCAGGAGTGTTCGAACTCAATGTTTTCCTTTTGGCACATGTTCCAGTTCAGATTATTTCTCTTTTCTATGGTTAATAGAGGAGAGTTTTATGCTGATTCCCTCCTTTTTGGTTGGATGCTGGGGCTGCTTCCTTTTGGGGCCCCCCCCCTAAATCTTGCCATGCAAACTCCACACAACAAGAAGGCAGCATTGTCTTTCATGGTGCTTCTCTCCCACTTGCTCTGTCTCTGACTAGAAAAGATGGTCCAAGTCCGGGGCTGAGGCAGGTTATGGGGCAGCCCGTGAAGGAGAGCTCCTTCTGCGAGGTCTGCATCAACGTGGGTCTCTGAGGGGATCTGGTAGGACCCCTCCGAGTTGCTGATCCAGACCAACACTGGCCTTTCTGCAGCTTTGGACTACGGGTGGACTCAAGGATATGAAGGGTCTTTTCCAACCTAAATGATTCTATGTTGGCCTCATTCTTGCCTTTGTGCCTGCTGGATTCCTCCCTCCAGAGACCCACTGATGCCTTTGAGATTTAGATTTCTTTTACTTACGCTGTTATACCCTTGCATTAGGTGACAGCTTAGCAAAATGGCCACTGCCTTCTGCCTATGGATTCCTCTGCATTGTTTCTCTGTTTTCCCTACTTTGATAATTCCTAGTAGTTTTAATTAAACTGCAAGTTTCATCCCTTCCCTATTCATTCTCCTCTGAATCACTGGTGCAATTGCTCCCACAGAGCATGGTGGGTTTGCATGTCAAGCAGGTCTCTTCCTCAGCTCGTCTGCAGATGTGTATCCTTATCTTCACCCTCAGCGCTCGCAGACGCAAGCACAACGTGCCGCTCTCCTCCTTGGTGTACGCTGGCCTCAGCTGTGAGTGGTGAATTCAGCCATAAGCCTTCTCACGTGGCTGCTGAGCTGTCGTGCTGTTGAGTGCTGCAGTTTGCACTTACGCACTCCTGGAAAGGGTCACACCAGTGCAATATTGACTTAAATGAAAATTGGTTTATTATGCATGTGGCTCTTCCTGCAGGCAGCTGATTAAACAGCCAGCTGTGGCCAGATGTCTGCTGGAGATCCTTCAGGATGCAGGCAGCTCTAGAAATGGTTTGGATCACTCGTAGTGGAGCCTGTTTGTCGGCTCTGTTGGACTCGTGGTGCTTCACTGCAGTCGGGCACAGCACGTTCTGCAGCGTGTGTGGGGCTGCTTGTCATTCAAGCTGTTTGTCACTCGTGTGGGACATCGGAAAGGGAAGAACCACCTGTGGTGCACTTGGAGCGCGTGGGCTGTGCTGGGCGCTCTGGGGCTCATTTCAAAGCCTTTTATCTGTTGGGTTATGTCAGGGACAAAAACTATGAGAAGTACCTTGGTTCACTTGACTCTGCACTCTTCTAACCTGAGTTAGCTGTGGTTTACAAAGCAGCTTTCAGCTGTGTGTTCCCCATGGGGCCATGGCATGTGGCACTCCTCTGCTGTGCTTTGGGGACTTCCAGTGGCTGAGATGAATTTCTCTTGGCCCATTTGGATGAGTGGCTGATGGGGAGCTGTCTTCACAACAGACTTCTCTATGTTGCCAGGTGAACCCCACCTGCAAGGCCGATCTGCAGGGACAGTGAGGGGACCGGGCACTTCTGTGGCAGGGCTGCCTTGCTGTGCTGTGACACTGCAAGGGTGGGAGCCACTGATGTTTTAAGCCACAAGAAGCTGATCCATCCTGTGACATGAGCGGTTGTCTACTTTTTGTTTGGGCTGTGAAGGTCATTGTTCATCTGCAGTGCTGTGCCTATACCTGGGGGTCAGTGCCCCACTAGGAGTTGGGCTCCAGCAGCAGGACTTGTCCTGGGGTCTCTCTCCTTGCCACAGTGAGGACAGAATCACAGGGTTGCCTCTCTCTGTCTGTGTTATTTTACTGCATTTTCCATGACCCGTTTCCAAGGCTAACCTGGAGCTGGCGGACCTCTGGAGCACTA
Organism: Apaloderma vittatum; assembly: GCF_000703405.1. Taxonomy (NCBI): domain Eukaryota; kingdom Metazoa; phylum Chordata; class Aves; order Trogoniformes; family Trogonidae; genus Apaloderma; species Apaloderma vittatum. The sequence continues at coordinate 20,214 of NW_009713724.1, read as the reverse complement.
GGCTGTTTGCCTTGATGTCCCTGCAAGGTCCTCAGGCCAGAAGCTGTTTCATTGTGCTGCTGTAAGGCACCAGCCAACACGAGGTGCTGCCCTCAGCTGAAGGACTTTGGTATGCTGTGTTACAGAAAATTGATCTTCCAGCTATATTGTTCAATATCATACTTTTGCCCGTGGTTCATCTTGTCCTTTTAGAATGCTCAAAGAAGGTGCTGAGTGAGAAAGAGTTGGTGCGTGGGATTTGTAGCCTGTTGGTAAACCAGGGAAACAAGAGCCTTTGAAATTTTTTTTAAACAATTCGGTAATTGTAATAAGTATTTATGTGTCTTTGGTACACTGTAGCAAGCTAATAGTAAATTCATTTGTGATGCCTGTTTATTACAAAAGGCTGGAGCCTTTCAACCCCCTTGTTGTGTCTGGTAACTCCTGAGAATTAATTGCATGCTGTCAGAAAGGCAGCCCCAGCCTGCTAATAGTGGGATTATTATTCAACAGTTCAAGACTGCATGGAGTTGCTTTTCATTCTGCTCTGCTTGGCAGGCTTAAAGAGGTTTTTAAAGAACTGAACAGCTGAGGCAGGAGTCAGTGTAAGTTCGATGGGGAATGCACTTGCAGTGGTGCCCTGCCTGTAGCATCCTCAGCGAGTGCTGCAGCATTAATTGTGGCTGCGGACGGGAATCACTTTGAACAGCAGCTGGTGGCTCTCCCGGCTCTGGTGCAGGTCATCTCCCTCGAAGCAGCCCCATGAGGGGAACTGACTCGGGGGACACCTCTGTTGTCCTTTGAGCTCAGTCAGGGATCTGCTGAGGTGGTGCAGGGGACCGGGGGACCAGCTTTGCTGATGCATGGTCTGAGCCCATCCTTCTTGCCTGCCTTTTCTTGTAATCCTGTCCATGAAACCACCGAGCTCCATTTAAAACCCATGGGGAGATCTGGGCTGCTGGAAAGGCTTTTGCAGAGCCTCCCTGCTTTGGTAGTTAGAGACTGCCTTCTAACTTCCAGGGCAAATTTACCTGAGAAAAGTTCATAAGCACTTATTCTTGTTCCAGCTGTTTATCAAGTTCTTCTTTAACTGCTGCTATTTATCCTTTATGTGTGTGTATGTGTGTGTATATATATATATGTATATACACACACATGCATATGGCACATGAGGTCTTGTAAAATGTAGTCAGTACTATGCTGTATCTTAGAAATGTCTGTGATTAAATTCTGGAATTTTTCTCAGCTGCTTTGTGTTGGTGACTCATCATCATTCAAGCTCAGCTAGCACAACTGGGTTCTTGGTTGTTTCTTACTACTGAGGTTTTATAGAAAATACATTGTTACAGACAGACAAGTGAAGAGCCTTGTGTTTATTACTATTGAATTCATACCATTTTTATAATTTGAATCTTCAAGGTCATCTGGTTCTTACATGAAATACCTTCCCTTCAGTCCCCTGCTGACAGTACAATGTCTCTTTTAATAATCTGTACATTTCTTCAGTACTTCTCATGCCATGGCTGTTAAAGAAAGTACCGAGACAGGCAGATCCCAGGCTCCCTCTGTAAGGGACTACTCTGATAAGCTCCATCAAATCTGACATTGCCCTTTCAGAAGTGCCCCTTTCCCCTGACTTGTCTCTCTCTGTTCCCAAGCCTTTCACAGCAGAGCTCTGACAATGGGGTCGGGCATTGCCTGGATCACCTTCTTATATGTATTTAACCCTACGTTTCTTGATCTCTAAGATAGTGGACTTTCCTGATCAGTTCATTCTCTACTCCACTGTTTGCTTGGTTTCAATAATTTTTTAATATTCTTTTAATGGTCTATTACTTCTCCAGAGTAGCTAGGAGCTTGATCCCACAAAGTTTTACATTGTACACGGGTATGAATTCTACATAATGTTATCATTTTTCATTTGAAGAAAAGCTGGGCTTTTTCCACGTGCAGTCCCCTGAGGTCCTGAATCCACTTTTTATCTCTAGTATTTTGTATTTTCTCATCATAGTTCTTTTTTTTTTTTTTTTTTTGCACTTTCAATGTCTGGCAACAGGTATAATACATTAATCATGTTCCCATATTAAAGGATATACAAATCTGTAATTGCAGCGTTTCATAAGGGATCCTTATCTCTGCAGCAGACTGCAATACCCTGCAGGAACATATGAAATCCCAAATGTTTGGGATTACCAGCTTATGGAGCAGAGGCTATGGGTGCCCATCTCAAAATTGGGGGACTTGCAGAGACAGAAGGAAACAAGCCTGTAAAACACGCAGATGCTGTGCACGTACAGGGAATGGACCGGGAGAATTTCCCTGTTAATGCTCCATTTTATTCTCCAGTTTGAATCAAACTGCCATTTCTCCCTTTTGCCCCGTCTCCTGTGACTGAACACAGCCTACTTGCAGGGAAGCTTATGCCATTAATTGTCACTGATGGATGGTGGGAATTAGGGTTATGTGTTTTGCTTTCCGAGGCCTGACTGTCTGACCGTCTCATCACCTGCCATGACCAAGGGCACCAGCCCCATCTCTTGGCGTTGTGCTGCTTTGGACAGGTGTCAATAGTTTCAGGTCCAACTTTCCACTGGGATTAGGAACAGGAATTCATTGATTTTAGTGGCTAAACTTAACTTGGAGCAGCTGGGACTGTGGTTCAACATGAAAAATGAGGCCAGTAATGTTTATACATCTTACACTTTAGAATTTTTTTCATCCAATGTATGAACACCCATAATCCAAGGCTATGTTTTACTCAGTAATGGTTGCCACAGACTGGAAACCCTATTTGTAGTATATCATAAGTACCTGTAAAGCAAAAGTATATCATAAGAATCTATCAATTAAACAATAGCTCCAAACACAGTAGTAAGTTATGCACCATCTCATAATTTATTATAATACAAACAAGTTTGTCAAACACAATATATTGCCTACTTATGAAAATATCCATATTCACAATTTAAATAGGTGATAGGTTCCATCATTCTATATTTCAGCAGCTCATCTAAAAATATTTTGTTCCCAGCTGTGGTCTTCAAGGACATATACCTATAAGTAACTGTAAAACTGTCCATTCACAGCTTTTTTTCTAATTGCAGATATTTGAAATATAGAGTACAAAAGGCCACCTCCACAACCAAGATGGTTTTGTCTCCACGATACTTTTTGCCTAAATGATGACACTGTATGTGCTTGGTTAAGTTTTTACTACTGGAAAATTAGGAGGTATGAATAATACATCAAGATATTGGCTAGTTAGCAACTGTCATTGCAAGATGCTTCACACAACCAAAAATAAGGCAAGTATTATCAACAGCAGCTCCCATATGGCAGGCTAAAAAATCAAGGCTTTATTATCCAAACTGGACTCTAAGAAGGCTTCAAATGTCTGCTAACAAGAAAACAGCTTGATCCAAAGCCCCTCTCCTAAATGGATGGGGATTGGAAAAACCAACCCCAAAACCCACAAGGAACCTTCCCTTTGAGTTCAAGGGGCTTTGGAAGTGAGCTCTTAAAGCCCTAAATTATCAAAAATGTCCAATCCACTGCACGTGAAAATTACACCTTGTCATTTCCGTAAATAATATGGAAAAGGATGGCGATTTTTTTTTTTTTCAAATTAAGTTACAACAATTTAATGGGTTATTTTTAGTGGGAGATAAAATATTCACAAAGAAAGATTTTTGTTTTTAAATATGGTCATTTACAAAAATACATTATCAGGACAGGAAAAATCAGATGACACTGCTAGTTTGCAGCATAAACATTATGTTACAAAAATTAATAAAACACACCATGTGAATGGCAGCTTATGCCATGCACTTAATTGAAAGTTTTTAATAAATAAAAGCCCTAATAATTCACTATTTTCAGTAAGGTTACTATTATATTAAGTAGAATAGTGAATTTCTTGTATAAATAGGTTTTTCAATACATACATTCTCAAAAATGAACCACTTATCTATATAGATATTGCACTTTGAACTCATTCACATGTAACTCAGACAAGCATTCCTCATAACAAATTTAGAATAAAAATAAGTTATAAATACAGCATTCTGCCAAAACTAAACATAGAGTACCTCTTTCATAAGGTAACTTTGGTTACTATCAACTGACAAAGACCAGAGATATGTTTCTGAGAGGAGGGCAGAAGGTGTGGCCACAAAACTGAATTTCTGTAAAACACTGATAAAGTGAGCGATAATTCTAACCTAGCCGTGACACCACAGCAAGGCTGAGCATCCCTCCTACGCTTTATTATTGCAAGGAAGTGTGAAGCTTTGTTGGGCTCACAGGGACAAACAGCTTACAGCATGAAGGGGCTCCTTGTCTTTGAAGCTGAGGGAGATTTAGGTGGGTGAGGGTCACCTTTTTCCCTCAGCTCCCCCTTCCCCCTCTTTTTGCTCTAACCAGTGTGGTCCCTGGGGGAGCAGCTCTCCCAACGGCTCTGCTGCCGGGAGAGGGCTGGATGGCGGGGGCTCTCCGAGACGCTGGGCGTCCCATCTCTGTGCTCCTGACTGACCTGAGTAGCCTTGACCTCTCCTGAGAAAAGCCCCTCTATGCTTGAGCAGCTTTTGCCTGGGGTCTCTGTCTTCATGGCTTGTGCCTTCTGCTGCCATTCCCTCCTGGGGACGGCATGCTCCAGTTTGGCGTGGGCTTTGCTCTTGCAGGACAGCAGTACAAGTCGGTGTGCAAATGCAACCTCCATGGAAGAAGGGAACCACCCTGTTGTCCTCAGCAGGACTTCTGCAGACTTGGTATTTCTCGTGGAATACGCGCCCAAGCTGAGCTGTCCATGGGTTTCAAAGAGATGCTCTCAGATCCCACGAAAGTGGGACTGACTGGATCCTTTCTCAGAGGACCACGCTATGTTAATCCCTGATGCGCCACGAGCTCCCCGCCTGCCACAAAGATGGGCACAGGCACAAACGCAGCACTAGCACCAGGCTACTCCTTCTTTGCAGTTACTGAGAAGCTGCTGTGCCCACTGACTACGTTGTGCTTGTGTTCACCGTGCAAGGAAGTCTGCTCTCGTTCAGTAAGGCTGCATTAAGTGCCTGATATAGAAGTAAAAAGGTGGCTGTATGTGGCTCTGAGAGACCACACGCCAAGATCTGAAACGGAGGCAAATTAGAAGTAATGTATATTCAGCCTACTTGCAAATATCTTCTCAATTTCTACACTCAGCATTGCTGGGATGCTGGTTTTTGAGTGTGAAGAAAGAGAAGTTAAGCTACTTTAAATATGGTAAATATTTAAAAGCCTTAGTCCAAGCTGATCTGTGTTTTTACTGCTGTTGGCTATTTAGTGGATTTCTTTCACAAACAGTTTTTTTAACATTTAAGTGGCAACTCTGCAATAGGATGGCATAAACTGTCAGGAGAAGATCTTAGTTTGAGGTTTTAATATGTTAACTGCTAAAGGCCTGAACATAGGGGCTAACTAATAATCTCTATTGATTAAGAAGGAACCTGAAGGCTGTGATCACTCCAAACCTCACAGGAGAAGCTTTGGTGGGAGCTCTGCATCAGGCAGGACTTGGCCTCACACTTGAAAGTCTTTAGACTCCGTAACTGCAACAATAGTGAAGAAAAGATGCTGCTTTTGTTCTTGGCTCTGGAAACCTTCCTCCCTCCCACCCTCCCTTGAGCTCCCCTGTCTCGGTCGCATTCTTAAACAACAACTTAGAACATATGAATATTGGCAGCTTGCAGGATTGCTTTCCATGCCAAGGCTGCAACAGGTACTATATTGGTCCTTGATCCTTGTTCAAATGATCCAAAAAGGGCTTGCTGTAGTCTTTCACGCTGCCTCCTGCAATGAGGTCTCAGCAGCAAAGACTGTGTTGGTGGTATTCACATCAGAAACAACACATCATTTTTGGCAAGTGCACGCACCAGAAATGGCAACTTCCACTGTACATAAAAGCATCCGTTTGCTCTGTTGATAGTGAACTGCATGGTCAAGTAAGGTTTTGTTGCCGTTGTTTTAAAAGGTTGTAATTAAACGCTGTTGTGGCTTCTCCCCTCCAATGAGTTTGGAGTGCACTGGTGCTGGGATGAAAAACGTTTGAGTGTGACTAGGACTTGAACTCTGAATCATGATCAGAATGCTATATAAGAGACGGAGGTGTTTGCCTTCTCTCTTTTGCTCCTAAAATCAAGTGCTGCTGTTCCCTCCTAACAGTCTGATCCGCCCTCGGTCTCCCAGGGAAATGAAATCAAATGACCACTCTTCAAAACAGCCATTTCATCAAATTACATCCTGAAGATGTAACCACTTGAAAAGAACTTGCACCCAGAAACTCCAACTACTGCCCTTTTCATGGTGATATTTTTATAGGCTTTCCGTTCTTATCATACTGGTAAACAAGCATTTTGATGCAGTGGGAGTTGGCTGGGGAAATCCAAGGGCTGCTTGTTATGGAAAAGTTATGGTTTGTATAGAATTGCACAGGTTGCTTCTGACACTTAAAGAAGGCTTTCAGCGTGGCAGCTGCCATTGTGCGAAATCTTTTGCTAATAAAACAGTAGAGGAAGAAATTAATTGCAGTGTTCAGCAGTGCTAGCATATTGGCAATGTCTGACACAATATGTACCACCCAGCTGTTGTTTATAGGTGATACGTAGAGGTGGTACAATATCATGATTATTCTTGGTGCCCAAAGTATGGCAAAAATAGAAGTTATGGTAAACAAAATGGCTGTTGTTTTCCCTGTGGAGTACCCTCGCAGTCGGAAATTGCTCTTTCGCCGCAGCTTGTACACAATGATGGAATTCAGGATGAAGAAGATGGAGCAGGGCACCAAGTAAACAGTGAAGCAGTGGATCCAGATGAGGACGTGATGCATTGATGTGCTTATGTAGTCTTCAATCCAAATGTTGGGCCACCAGTAGTAGGGGATGCTGGTTAAAAAGCAGGTGATATAGACACAGACAATGACTTTTCGAGTACGAGCAGGGTAGGAGACTGTGTGATACTTCAGCGGATGGCACACAGCTATATACCTATCAATAGTTAGTGGAACCGTAATCCAAATGGAGGTGTGGATGGAAGAAAATTCCAAAACCTCAATTATTTTGTCCAGCATCTGAGGCATCTGTTTGTTTAAGATGAAGTCTTCCATGAGAAAGTCAACAAAGACGATGAAGAAGAGAACCAGGATGTCAGCAGCAGCTAGAGCTAGAAGATAGTTATAGGAGGACTTTTGCCTGCGAGCCACCAGCTGGGAAAGGATGATGACTGTCAAGATGTTTGCTGTGGAGACAGAAACACAGAGTAAGGCTATTAAGATGTAACACTAGCTTTTCTGAGCGCTTGCTTGGAGCAGTAGATCTATTCAAGCACTTGGCAACAGGACTGCCTCTATTAAAGTCCAAGAAACCAAAAGGAAAACGCTACACTTGGGTCCCTCGGGAAGCTGTTGCAGTGAGAGGAGCACATGGCCCTGCTCCCAGCTGTGGGATACATTGGCACGGTATCTCACAGTATCCCAGGATGATGGCTAGAGAAAGCTGGGACCTTCACCCCAGATACAAGGTTAGGTGATGTCCAGCAGCCCTTTGCCATCTCCTCAGAGCAGATGCAGGGTTATGGCCCTGGTGCTGTTGCTGCTCTCTGGCCGGTCCTCCTGCTGCTGTGGGCACCCTGAGCAGGGGGTGATGGGACCCCTGCCCGTGTGCAGGGACGTGGTGGGAGAAGGAACGAGCAGCAGGAAAAAAAAAATCAGTATCTGACATGAACACACTCCTTAAGAGTTTCCCCCTTGCTTTACAAGTCCTTCAACTGGAAGGCATTTTTCCTCTGGAATGATAACAGCTCCACCTTTAAGGAAACCCCACTGGTCACATCGGACCTGATGGATGTTCTGATTCAGCCCAAGTGCAAACATCCCTGAGTTTCCTGAAAAAGCTTTTGCTTGCACCTCTTCGGTGACAATACAGACTCATCACCTAAACCATGCCTAGATGTACTGCACGACAACATTGTGGTGAAGTGCCCCAGTGCCTTGTCTCTGCTGTTTCAGTGTCTGGTTGGTCTCAGTCTTCTAAATATAGCGATATAGTCAGAACCACTGTGTCTTCTAAAGCTGTGATTCAACTTAAAAATACACTTTAATGGCTGCATGAGCCAGTGCTTTAAGGAATTCTGTAGGAAGGGCTCAGTCCTAAAGCCCCTGGCGAGGCAGAGCTCCCCACCACAGATGCAAACAGCCCTTGAGAGCTTTCCTGGAGCCAAACTTTAACTATTTGCTCACGTTTGTTAGAACTTACTGTGTAGTCTTGAATCAGGAAAAAAAGATCTCGTTATTCATAGTAGCGGTATGGCTGGAATGAGATAGGTGAGGTTGTTCCCATCAGAAGTTTATATCACTTGGCTAGAATACTTGAAGTAGTGTTTAAAAATCACAGGTTTGGTTTACTGTACAAGAAACTGCCAAATGTTTGTATTTGACATTTTCATAAGTGTTCTATAAATCACCTCTTCTGTGCATTCAGTGCTTTAGAAATTTCTGCCAGATTTGATGGATTTCCCAAAACAAATCAGCAGTAATTGCAAGGATTCCTTTACATCAGAGAAAGGAAGTTGCTGACATTAAGGTAACGATGACCTAGGACATATGTCCTACAACTGAAAATGGTCTTCTTCTATTTATTTATTTTTTAGAACTGTTTTACTTGTCACTGGAGAAAATGTTCTCCTTCGCAAATGCCTCCCAAGCCTGCTGTCTGGGAGCAGATTTCTGCCACTGGGAAATGAACTGTAGCAGAGTGAATGATCTTGAGTAATAGCCCTCATAAGTGTCACCTACTTTTGCATTAACTTAATATATTAGTTTTGTATCGTGAAACAAAACTAAACCAAACATGACAATCAACCGACTTTTTCTCTAAATAAATAAAACAAAAAAGCATGATCTTTCCAACACTATTGTCTCAAATCACCTTCAGGGGAATTTTCCCAATTCTGCTCTCCACTACCATGAATGCAGCTGCATTGATTTCTGCTCAGAGCAGACATGGGAGACGAGGGGTGATATAGTCAGAACTGCTGTGTCATTTTTCACTTCCTTTCTTATGAAAGCTGACTTGTTGTGCCTGCTCATGAGCCCTAGAGCTACAGTGAGTGATGTGCTGTCAAGGAAATCCTCGAGCTGGAGTGTTTATCGCGACTGTGCAGCCACTGGTGGTTTTGGGCAGCCAGGCTGAGCAGCTCAGCTTCGCAGACACTGGATGTGACCCGTGGGGTTAATCTTATCTTTAAAATCCTCTGCATTTGACTGACTCCAGCAGCAGCTGGAGCCAGTGTGCAGGAAGCGGGATGCTTGAGGATGTAGATCCCTGCTGGTAGCTCCAGCCTGACCGTCTGAGCTGCTCCTGGACAGATGCTGAAGCCGCACCATGTCCAGGCACAGCAGCCCTGCTCCCCATCCCTTCTGCCTGTTTTGGGAATCCCGCTGCTTGGTCTTCCCCTCCTGTTTTTCTACAGGAGCAGACTTAGAAGCAATCCTTTCCTCTGTACCCTCTCCCCTTGCCTTTCTCAGGGTTCCCAGCAATGGCAGTAACAGCATGTGCTGAAATGCGAGTTACTCATCAAAGGCCAGAGAGCTTTGTTTGGTGAGACGGATTAGGAAATTGATCTGACAAAGTACATGCAGGCTCTATCCAATTTTTCTGCAAGGGTTACAGTATCTTGTATTGGAAATGCTTTCCCTTGGATCACATTAGGGCTTTCTCTGGCTGGATGATATGAAATATAGTAATACCGTTTACGTTGTGAAAACGGATAGACACTGGGGTGCAGCAGAAGGTTGCCAGTATGACAGTGTCTTAGCACAGGATTTGGGAGTGGTTTTCCTGCTGCAGGCTGCATAGGGGAAGCAAAGACGAGCTATAGGTAAGCCTCAGTTCTTCACTTATTTTCTAGTCACTGTTAAGTTGGTCCTTGGTGAGTCCTCAAACACTATCAAAAGGTCATTAAAATGGGTAGGAATGCTGCTCTGTGTTAACAACTGTGTCTTTCTGCCATCATCTCATTGACTCCTGGGTGCGTATTTGGTGCTTCACAAGCTCTTCTGTAGGTAAAAAATACCTATTGAGTGTGAAAGGGGATGGAAGAGCATCTGAGATCACATTTTAACCTTGTTTACCCTAATTCTCACACTAATGTTGTAGTCAGTGATGAGGACTATGGCAGACTGGATGGAGATACAAAAATATCTTTCTCTACTGTAATGTACGTTGAGCTATGGCTGCGGGATAGGTCAATGCCCCTAAATTGTCCTGGATGGCACACTGCCCATTTCTCACAGTGTTTTTTCTAGAGATAACCTGAATGTGAAACAGATTGATCAGTGCACTGGGAGTTGATTAGGGAATAACAGATGGGAATTTATGCCAGCGTCACTTGCTGCAGTGCAGTATTCTGAATTTATAAATATCTAGTTGAGAACCAGAGCATGATTAGGGACTAGCTGGCTGAGGCCTTGAGATGCCATGAGCAGATGATGAGGAGCAACTGTAAGAAATGGTGGAGTCTTGATTCTTTCCTTTCAGTCACGAAGCTGCTTTTAAGACACAACATCTGAAGGTCTCTGACACGCACCCACCCTTGGTCCACACTGCCCGTAGTGTGTCAGCCTTCCAACTCAACCAGGCTTTGTCAAGGGATACGTCCATCTCTCCTTTGACATCTCCTGACTTTATCAGCTTCTGAACATGAACTGTAGCACTGAAATTCATGGTACTGCAGGTCCTACTTATTGGAGTGACCATCCTCTAGGGGATAACTTTGATTCTCATGTGGGTTGGGGTTTGCTTCCCATACCAAAACCATGCTGCCTTGCCTGCAGAGCCCGAGTGCCTCCTCAAAGCAGTGCCCATGACCTAAAGGCACAGTTTTTCCCCAGCTTCTTTTTTGTGGATTATAGTCACAGCTCAAACAGTGTCTAACAAAAGTCTTTGTGAGGGCTTTGCAGAACTCCTTCCACTGACTATTACCACCACAGGTGAGCTTAAGCAGGAGCAACGGCATTTGTCTAAAGAAGAAATAGGCATTTTTCTGGTATTTGGTTTTGTGGTTGTTATTTTTTATTGAGAGCATTTTGCATGTACAGAGCAGCCTGTCCACTGAAATAGCCTTCACAACACAAGCGGCAGTGCTGCTGCGTTGGGAATCGGGCCTGCTGTGTGGTTCAGTAGCTCAGCATCATAAACCACCTACATGAAGTAGCCAGGAGTGTCGCTCCCCAAGCGTGATAAGCATTCGGTCACTGAATATAATGGATACCTTTTACCAAATACAGTTGTTGCTAGGATCCCTACAAATTATTGTGCAATGTATGAAACTGCTCTGCAGGCCTTGCGTTAGTCACCTGACCAGCACAGAGAGATGGTTTATGAACAGGAAATTTTAAATTGCTTTAAAAAGATATGTTAGTAACACCTTCTTAGATTTAGAAACTCTGAGACTGTAAGAACAACATGCTGAAAGCAGATGGTAAAAAGGGGGTGTTTTGGCTTAATGGGTGATGATTTCCTCTAAGCTAAAGGCAATATTAAAATATAAATGGGTACCATGTCCAGCAGCCAGATCTGACCACAGTTACTAACACAGTCATTCGCCAATAGTTACCAAATTAGAGATGAGGATGGTGTTCAGCCTTTACTTCGTGTGCGAGCTCTCTGGAGAAGGTTATGACAAGGGGCGATTTCTGATGGAGGCTACACAACAGGAATTATAAAAAAAAATGCTGTGGCAAAGTAAATGTGTGTATGAATGATGTTGGCTGCAGCTGGTTATATATTTTAAAATGAACCCTGGATGCTGTTTGTCATTAGAGAAGATAGGGCTGTTCATGTTTTTCTCTTAGAGCCAGTATGGGTCAAACTCAACCCAAAAGCACATAGGGACAAGCTTTGTGAACAGTGCCGGCTCTTGGCTCATGTAATTTGTTCTTCTCTTTAATTATCTTACCATACCCTGAGATCCTTCCTTGAACCATTACAAAGCATAAAGAGACACTTTATAGAATATAATTAGTGCGATACGAGTTTTTCCTTCCCTGAGTGTTCCTGTGAGAATTGATTTTTAAAATAAATTGATTTATTTATTTATTGTTCTGAATGCCAAACAGCACACCCCCACATACTCTCAGGAGCGAAGGGCCCTCGGCTACTTCTGCCAGTGCCTCCACCTTCTCCCAAGGGATGGGAGAGGGATCTAAGGCAAAAAATGAGCATCACAAAAGCCACGGCAGGCACAGATGCAGGACTGCCACTGGGGGAAGGCTCACGTGGGGGTTTGTGCAGGGACAGACTGCGCCAGCTGTGAGGGCAAAAGTAGAGCTGGAGGTAGAGGATGATGAAGCTTTTGCCCAGGACAACCCAAACTCCCCTCCGCACGTGGGGGACCAGGATAGTGACTGCCAGAGAAAACACGGCATGGCCTTGTGCTTACGGGTCACCACCGGATGAATGAGTTGGTGTCTGAGGCCAGATTCTGACGATGAAATTTGGCCTCTGGGGCTATTTTTCTCGCCGACAGCACTTATTACCTGAGGGGGCTCCAGGGGAGGATGCTGGGAATGTGGGTGCTCCGCAGCCAGCACTGGCTGGGCATGGAGGCCAGAGAAGGATTTTAATCCAGCCAAAAGCACTTCCTCGCTGTTGGAGGGCACAGATGCAGTGGTGGTGTGGAGAGGCAGATGGCCAGATATTCACTTTGAGCCTTGCCAACCACTTAGGCTTAAGTGTAGTAACTTGTCTGGCAGACAGGTGTAATTACATTGCATTGCTTTCGGCTTTCCTAGACTGTCAGAGAAGGCTTTTTCTCCATAGTCTTTATAAAATAGGGGATATTTTTGCAAAATGAGAGCATCCCAGAAGGAACTCTCGGCTGAGATGCAGGTACGTGCTCACCGGAGACACGTGTGTTAATGTGACAGGGATCTGGTTCTCCTCTTGCTGTCTTCACCCTCCCCATCCAGCTTTCCTGAGCTGAGCCTACAGCACAGAAAGCCTCTAATGATGCTTGGGCATTCCCTCCTGAAGCCTTTCTTAGAGGCACCTACACAAGGATAAAAATGTCTAAAATTCACATCCCAAAATCTAGGCTTTCATCTTGCTACCAGAGCAGTAAAGCTTTATAATGGAAATCGGTGCTGGAAAGAGAAAAAACAGTTTGCAAAATATTGCAGAAATAATGAAAGGGATTTGGTTATTCATGCAACGTATCTGGGCAGACGGAGATTTTCAAGGCAATTCGGGTGTCTCATTTGGCAGGTGTCTGTGACTTCTAAATCTGGGCTGCCAGCGAAGTGTAAGAGGTCTGAAGCTGAGTAACTTGAGCTCGAGGATGACAAAACCATTCTACCCTTCTGATATCGAATGCCAAAGCACTGAGGCAGGTGCCAAAGGTACTTGATGGGACTACTAGGATGGAGGCAGGATGTGACTTCATAAGGGCACTGGCACGAATTCTTTACTGAACATGAATAATTAAGAAGATTTTACTGTTGATTGTGGGTTTGCTAAAAACCAAAGTTTTTATGTCTTCCTAAAGCATTAGCTAATGCAGTAGGAGCTCATGCCTGCACACCCCATGGACAAGCTTTATCAGAGACTATCCTAATTTTACTCAATATGCAGGAAATTACAGGCTATGTAAACCCATCACAGTTTGGCTTTATTTTTCCTATAGAGAACACACTGCACCCCCACTAAATATATCACTCTTTGGTGTGCCATTCTGGATGTTCGAAACACACCTGGAATGACTAAATCTTTGTGAAATATCCTAGTCTGATGTAGCTGACTGACAGGTAATTTGTCTTGAAACCAAAAGCAACCTCTAGTGCACCTATGATTGAAAAGATGGATAAGTTAAATAACTGTACATTTCAGGGACACTCTGTTTCAGATGGCAGAAAGGAACAATTTCAGCAAGAGATGTGTTCGGTGTTTCAATAGGTAGACTTCTCTCCTCTTGCATGAACCAAGGGATAAAACTCCTTTTAGTCATCTTATGTGTCACTAATTCTGGTGCTACTTGGTGGCCTCTACTTCATTCCCTTTGCACAACCATACTGGTGTAGCAAGGGGCAATCCAACGCCATCTTCTCCCATCAAGTCACCCCAGAACAGCACCGGTAGTGCTCCAGATGTTGGGATTTAGTACCCTTATGTATGTGCATATCTTTATCCTATAGAATGAAAACAGAATTGTGAGCAAGGTCTCCTGTGCTCAAGGGGTTAATTTTGGTTTTGTTTCTTATTCTGGTGTCTCAAAGTTAATGGGAAAAGACATTAAAGGCTCAAAAAGACCACCTGAAACAGAAGGCAAAAGCTTTTGTGGCCAGGGACTGCTTTGCACTTAGTGTGTGAAAGCAGAGCACACACCACGTCAGGACATCTCTGTGTTGTTTGTTTGCCTACAGCAAATTGTTTTGACGTATGCGGATGAAGGCCTTCTCCTGCTGGCTTGTTTCTGCTGATTCACCCCCATTTTACGGAGGGCAGCAGAAAGAGGAGGAGGAGGAGAGCACGAAGTAAGGGGGTGGATGAAGAACAGCAGGATATTAGACTGCCTAGTGCTTCTGAATGGCTTGACTCCTTAACAACTGGGGGCTCTGCATTACCCACCTACCGTGAAAACTGGCTGTGCTCTCTCTTTTGTGTCATTGTCATCTCAACGAAAAATCTCCTTTGGAGTTTTTCCTTCCCAATCCATTTTAGCAGCCTGCCATGCAAGGTTGTACACTTCACAGTCTACTGAGCCTCCCAAATATTGCACCTCGTTATCATTACAGCCCTGACAGTGTTGTTTCCTACTGATGCCGCAGAAGAAAAAGTTAGCAGTTGTACTCTGTAGTGGTGTTCAGAGATGCTCAGTCAGGTCCTCTTCTGCATTAGGATGGATTCAGCCTTGTGCTGCCTCTCCAGGCTGCAAGGCTTTAGTGGCCACAGTCTCCAGACATACTGACCAAACTAAATTGCTCCCATCTGCAGGCCTTGCTGTCACTGTTTCTGTGCAGGAACACTGTAATGAATCTATTTTTCATAATGATTCTTCTTTCCTTAAAGAAAAAGCATTCATTTTAGAATAGGAAGTGACTCATTTTAAGGATGTTAGCAACAGTTTTGTTCCCCTCTGTCCAGCACTGCTACTGTAATGTTCTGCAGTGCCCTTCGGTTGTTCCGATAGCTGAGCTAAAGTTCTGCCAATTTATTTGTTCTCCTTTAAGCAGGATGCAATGTACTGGCTTTGCATCCAATTCAGATTTTAAGTCAGAGAAAGTATGGTCATCGAATAAAAAGGGAGGTTGAATTAGGCCTTGGGAGGGTTCAGTTCTTATTCATTGTGTGAACTCTATCTAATGAGCGACAGCTGAAGAACGCTGTTTTTTCAAGGTCGTAACTCTGAGTGTAACAATTCTCCCACTCATGTTTCCAGATCTGCCTTTAGCACTTCTATTGTTCAGGTGTGCTGTTATACGAAAGGCTATTTATTCAGGTGTTGGAAATGCCCTCTTTAATCAGAAGCCTGTACTGTGATTGAAGAAGAATATACCAGACAGTAGATGGCAGGAATCTGAAATGGGTCAGACACTCTGTACTGCCATGTGCTGTATGTACACCTACATTCTGCCTGCTTTGGTATTTACTGGGTATTACATGCTATGTGAGTCATCAGCAAACATTGCTACCTGTCCCCGCTCCCACTCATGATACTAACCAGGTCGTGGCTGTAAGCACAGAGATGACAACGCTCTTCAGGTCTCACTCCCCCTGCACCGCCGGGCTGTGGAGGGAGCACAGCTGGGCTCTTGCGTGGTGGTGTTCTCTCAGATCAGGGGTGCTCAGCCCACCGGCAGCACCTGCCTTGGCAGAAAAATGACCCTGACTTACACGCCTGCCCTAACAGCCTCCTTATCCCAAGCTGCTTACGGGGAGAAGGACCAGTTCTCCATCATTCCAATTTGCCTGTGACTGTGCTGCGGTTTGCACGCACGGTGCAAATGTGACATGCACACGTGTCAGCCCAACGCCCTGGGAAGCATCTGGCTTGCTATGCGAGGACAGCTGGTCTATCATCTGTTAGATGAAGGTCCGTAATGTGTAGCTGTCTCTTGACAGTGTGTTAAAAAGGTGAGGCACGCCTGCTGAGCTTACATGTTCCTCTAGGTCAGGACTGCAGCTTCTGTCTCTCTGCATGGAGCCCACTGAGCACTCTCTGTGCATGGCTGGGCTTTGAATGACCTGAGTTGTCCCCATCTCCACAACACCTTGTTCAGTGGTGGGTCTGACATAAAACCGCCCACCCCCCAGCCGGAAGCACCCAAGTATGTCCAAGCTTTCCCAGGCTTGTGGAGTCCTGAATCTGTGCTTAGGTCAGTGTGATTAGTTTTAAGCAGAAGCCCAAGAATAAAAGAAACATTTGTGGACCAGGTTGTCAGAGATTGGAGTGGCACTTTCCTGAGGCATTGGTGTGAGTCTGTCACCTCCTGGGGATGCTCTAAGGGACCCGGGAATGTGGCTGTACTTTGGGTCACTGGGATGTGATGACACCTGAAGCCAAGTTGCTCCCCAGGTAGACAACTGACCAGGGAGCAAAGGGGAACCAGTAATCACAGAGTAAGAAAGCCAGATTTTACTCTGGCCTCTCTGCCCTGTCAGGAGGAGGAGATCCCTGGAAGCCTGGATCAGGCCAGGCCCCAGTCTAGGAAATGCTGCCACTTTGTCCTTTCAGCAGCAATACGCTATACCCGCCATGGTGAAGGTGACTGCATGCAAGGCAACAAAGGTGCATGCTGCACCTGCTAATGAAGCAGGAATCAGGGTCAAAGCCAGATGTCTGCAGCGAGCACTGCTGCTTCTCCGCCTGACCTTCCTGGCCATATTTGGTGGCACCACTATAGCAGGAGCTCTCTGGTGTAGCTGCTTTGTGCAGCTCTCACTGGCAAAGGGATGGACTGAGAGTTAATACCTGTTGTTCTTTGCTTCCTCACCAGCCTTCTCCTGGGCTGAATCAGAACAATTTCTTCCCTCTCCTACATCCAACACCACCTCATCTCTGACATTTTCTCTCACTAAAGCACAAGAAAATCTTCCATCAAGTCTTCCTGTGGCCCCTCTCCTGCCTCCTGGCTAACTGGAGGTGCTTCAGATGTCCTGTCTAACAGATAAGGGGAGTGCAGAGATGGCAGAGCAGGGGCTGCAGAATGGCTTTGTAAACGATACACCACCCCCTCTAAATGGGAGTATGACCTTGTTTCCGGCGCTGCTGCCTTGCTTTGCTCCCCACCCTGGCACCAGCAGATTCTCCCCATCCCATGCAACATGCTCCTGGGACGCCCCCACTCCTGGCAGTGGGACTGCACACTTGTGGGACACCCTTTTGCACATTTGCCCTCAAAACAACTTTTGGAAAGCAGTCCCTGTCTCTACAGCCCCTGCTTAGAAGGAAAAGAGCCTCCTGTCCCAGCTGACTGGAAGGTGCAGAGTCGTAGCCACCGTGACACGTGGCACCAGCTGCAGGAGGGTGGGTGTGCAACGGTGCCCCTGTGGTTGCCCCTCTTTGCAGGGCACAGCCTGGCACTTGCCTCTGTGTGCTACTGCC
This sequence comes from Apaloderma vittatum, assembly GCF_000703405.1. Lineage (NCBI taxonomy): Eukaryota > Metazoa > Chordata > Aves > Trogoniformes > Trogonidae > Apaloderma > Apaloderma vittatum. The sequence continues at coordinate 2,607 of NW_009713724.1, read as the reverse complement.
AGAGCAGCGGTGAGGGGAGTTTGCTTTGCTTGCTGTCTTTTCTCTGGTTTTTCAGACTTTCTGGTGCCTGCTTGAACAGGGAGGGAGAAAGAGTCACTGCTGAGAACAGGATCAGCTGAGATGCCTGGGTTATGCGAGGGAGGGGGAAAGGATGCTTTTTCTGCATGCACAGTCAGGCCTGGCATCTCTTGGCCTCAAAGTGGAGTTGTTGAGTTAGTGAAATTTTCTTCAAGACACTAGAGCAGGAAAGGCAGAAACAGTTAACTGGTTTCTCCTGTCATCATTCTTTCTCCAAGATTTGTAGCAAGGAGTTAACCACTTCCATTTCAGCAAAACACTGCACTAGTGCTGTACTTGAGGACAGATCCTAGACAGCGTTTCTCCTAAATTCTCGGCACCCTGCAAAGCTACTCAGATCCCATAGGCTTCAGGGTTCTTTTTCTAACAGGTAGCAAGTGTGCTACATTTACAGTTTTCTAACATTAGAAAACTGAAGAGCAACATCAAATTAAATCATGAAAATCTCTTTTTTGCACTGCTCTCACCCCAAACCACATCCTCAGTGAAACCTGGCCATGTAAGTCTTCCCTTAAACATATCCAGTGTGTTCTCATCTCTGTGCAGTCTCTGGGGGAGAACCATAAATTTCTCATGCACTCAGCATACTTTACATGTGCAGTGTTTTCAGGTGTTACTGCCAATGTTATCCTCAGACAACGTGCTCCGAACAAGCTGACACACACCTGATGTTAGTCCACTGGACTCGGCAGTGTTGCACCACCAAATGCTTTGGCTGGTTCTGTTAAGTGCTATCACTGGTGCCGCTGCTCTAATCAACCAACATCTGATCCCCTGGGAGATGTGTGTCACCACTGCTAATTGGGATCGTGCACTGATTCTAACCATGTTGTTAGAGTGACAGCATTAGGTCTGTAATTACAATGTAGTATCCTTAGGGAGCTGGTGCAAGTATGTGCGGAACATTCATTAAGGGATTTTTCCTGTCTGTGCCTGTAAGACTTTTCCACTGTTTCAAAGACATGCAAAGGCAAGCTTAGCCACTGACTGCTTCATAACAACTTCACCTGATAATCTTGAAGGGAGCTTTGGTCACTTCCTAAGGAACAGGTGTTGAAATCAGAGCCTGTATTACTGTGGAGATCTAAGCAGTGCCTAAGGAATTAATGACGAGGAAACTACCTCCTCATTCTGCTGGCTGGGTCTCTTCAGGTCAGGGCTGAGATTCATTGATGCTGTGGAGCAAAAACACCTGTGCCCTGCATCCTCTGTTCTGTGGGTAAATACGGGACTTAACTTTCCAGTTCTCTGAACTACTAGTATGAACTATTAGCTAATCTTCAAATTTTAATTATAAGCCATGGAGGAAAAAAAAAACCAAAACCCAAAACCAACACAAAGAACACTAATTCATATGCAGAGTGGTAACTGAATGTGTTCTGTTCAGAGTCAGGCTTCTTTTCGTGTCTGATTAAAAATTTTTCTATGAATTAATTGCTTGAAGAAGGAATTAAGATGAACAAAACATCTAGAAAATGTAGAGTATTAACTATCATTGCTGCTTGCTATTTTACGTGGCACTTTAAATGTGTAGTCGTACACAGATACAACCAAACTTTCTTGTATTGTACACTTAAAATACCGATTCACCTTAGTGCATCAGATTGCTCTAACTTTTCTCCAGTTCATTCTGCCTGTCCTTGGGAGCGCTGAAAGTTACTCTGAGGGTGGAGGTGTTAAACTAGGGAGCAAGACATGATGTTTTCCCACTCAGGCTGCACTGGTGTGGCAGCTCTGCCTGCTGAAGCCCCCTCTGTAAGTGCAGAAGTGATGCTGCACAAGCAGCTCCCTACAGTCCTGCGTGCCAAGGCGTCTCGCTGGCAGCCTTAGCCAGCCCCCTCCGGGAGGAAAGACCTGCTCAGTCCTCCTGTCTCGGCAGAGGTAGTAACGCCAATGTGACACCCGTGTGGCATCTGCACACTTTGAGCTGTGGATACGTGCGTGCTGGCAACGGTGCCTCACAGGTGTTCACACCCAAGCCTGAAACATCATTTCCTTCCCCGTTTGAGGTGTCTCTAGCTTTTCTAATCCTCAGCATCTCTACATTGTGTTTGTCTTCTTAAGGAGGAAAATTCACTGGGGATTATATGGTCTGGAGGCTGATGCCTGTGAGCTGGGACTTTCTTCCGAGCCCCGTACCTGTGCTCTGGGATGCCAGTGTCAGCACTGCATCTCCAGGGAGCTGACCCCGAGACTTTCTAGATACTGTCCTGCTCCATCAGCCGTGGGGTCAGGCTCCTGAGTACGACCTTCAGATAGCTGGCTCCTTCCCCAGCCAAGCTCCTCACTGGTGGCACGCTGCTCCTTTTTTTTGGGGCCAGGCGATGTGCACCAGAAAAACTGGACAGCTACGCTCCTGACCGCTGTCGGCCCGGCCGGCGATCCGTAGGGGACAGAGGCGGCTGTCCTCGGTACGGCTGTGTCCTCCCACGGCCAGGCTGAGGACAACAGAAACTCCGCCACGGGCTCAGACTTTGCGTGTCAAGTTCAAAGTCAGAGCGCCCGAGTCCGGGTGGGGAAGCGACCGCA
>NW_009713723.1:0-5187 GCF_000703405.1 Apaloderma vittatum | reverse complement strand
GTGGCAAAGTGTTTACTCGTTGATGTAAAAGCAGACTGACGGGAAACGTAAAAAGGCTGAGGTGGTACCAAGCGGATCCGAGGGGAACGCCGTCGCCGATGTCACTTGTTTTCCGCGGTGGATGCGCGCTCGCTCAGCACGGCGGGGGTGTGCGGGTGTGAGCCTTTGCCACAGCTCCGGCCGCTGGCTGCGTGCTGGCAGAATGGGGCAGCTCTTGTTTGCTGAAGTGAGGGAATAAGGAAATTTTAAGGTCAACTGCTTTTTACAGGACACGTTACAATATATGCTGGGAAAAGATGAGTGGCAGTGTTCAGTTTCCTCTCGTTCCCTGTCGCTGTTAACGTTTAAAAGGTTGATACGTTGCCTTTCTGGGTTTTTTGGTTTTGTTTTTCTTTTTTCCTCCGTTGCCTTGCAGTCATGGCAGAATTAAAAAAAGAAAAACCCAAGTATGCATTTCTTAGCGATATGCCTGTGTCCTTGGGTCTGGAATAGCCACGGTGGTTCTGTATGTCTGTGGCTTTAAAAACTACAGACGGGGGGGGGAAAAAAGCGCAATGTTAGAGCTAATCATTGGATTTCTTTTAATAATTTGAAAATTCACGTTGAAATGCCTCTTAGATGTTTAGACTTTAAGACTAAGTTCATCCTAAGAGTGAAAACCAAGAAGCTCCTGTTGCACCTCTGCAGGTTTTACTGTGCTTGGTCAAGAGCTCTGCTCTTGAGAAGGGTTTGTAGAGCTGGAAACGTTTCCTTTGCGTACCTGTTCTTTTTCAGACCTGAAAATATTCATTAAACAAATAAGTATATCAGTATAATAAATAGCTAGTGTTCAGTTATCACTGTGAATGGAATGTTACCACTGGTAATTCAAATCAAGGTAATTAGTGTCTCAAAATCTTACCTGCTTGAACACTGGACCTTCTGGAAGGGTCAGGGGGGTTCACACGGGGAGAACGTGCAGATGTGAAGATGAGGAAATCGGTTTCTCCTCTTCTGATTCCCTCTCCAGCCCCCTAATGAAAGAACTATTGAAAGATTTATTTCCTACTTTTTAGTTACTCATGTAATTCACGACGTTTTCTCGTGCTGGATATTGAAATCCAGGCTGAGGTGGATTTAGAAATCCAGGTCCTATCTTGGCTGGAGAGCGTGTGGAGAGAGAGAGAGAGAGGCACCTCCAGAATATCACTTTTAAGCTGCTTTCAAGGCTTGTTTTGTTTGTTTCTAACACCTTTCTCTCAACTAGATCTTAATGCTTAGATAAAGACAACCCTTTGTCAAAGATTTTCACACTTTGTACTGCCTAAACAATTCAGTGAGACTTCTAGAGGTCTCAGAAAAAACCCTTGAGAAAATGAATTGAAGGGAGGCCTGGTTTATATTTAAGGTTTAAAAAAAAAAAAATAACCCAAGTAGGAAAAAATTCTTCTGGTGCTCCTTTGCTCGTTGCAGAACGGATAGAAAGGAGTCCAACAAACTCGTGATATTTATAAAATGACATTGTTGGGATGTCGAGCCGGGGTGAAATATTGCTCTGCATTTGAGAGCGCTGAGTATGAGCCCACTGGAATAAAGTTTTAAGATGTAATCAGAAGATAAGCAGCGTCTGCTGAGCTTTTAGCATTTCATTTTCTTGGCAGTTTCTAGTTGTAGTAATGGAAAAACTAGATGATACTCTGGGAGGAAAGGGAAATAAAACATTTTTTTTCTTAATAGAGTAAATTCAATTTGAATAGAGCACGTAATGGAATCTGGTGGGAAGTACACACCATTTTAAAGGATCAGAAAGAAATTTTACATGTTTCTAAGCAATGAATTAGATATTAATAAACACTTAACCATATCTTTACTTTGTAAAACAAAACCTGCCTAGCGTTGAAGCCTTTAAAAGCACAAGTGGACTTTTCTGTTTCTTTTTTAATAAAGCCCCTTGTACCCAGAACAGGCAGAAACTTATTTGCATCTTCATACCCTGGGTAGCACGTTCTGGCTGTGTCATTCCCAGATTAATTTTCCCAATTCCCTAAATATTTTTCATTTCTAGAATGGAACGACTAAGGATGGTTTGTTATTGTCTGAAGAATTACTCCTTGCAATTCCTGTAGTATTTCTCAGGGATTTTAGCCAAACTGAGGATCCTCTTAGGACTCTGTTGTAAGTGGAAATGGCCCATTTGGTGACGCTGTGAAATGATTAAGGTCTTTATGACACTGAATTCTTCTGAAATTGCACATCTCGAAGAAGTTTGTCACTGGAGTCCTGTTCTGTTTCTCAGCTGGTGGGGTAGCAAAGGCGAAACCAGTTGTGTTCACTCCTGTGACTGTTTGGGGACAAACGTTGGAGCCCGTAGAAACTCGTGGGTGTTAAACACTTCTGTGCGTGGCGGCATCCGTCAGGTGAAAAACAAGCAGAAGGGTGACAAAGGAGAAGTTTGGGCTTGGTTCCTTGTGGTTTTCCAAGAGCTGCGCGAAGTAAATACGACTTGGATTAAATAGACGTTGTTTTCTTGGGCAGTAACGCGAGGGGAGGTGCTCCGCAGACTGTTTTACGTAAATGAAAAAAGCCTTTATTTCATAAAGGTTCGGAGTTTGTTGCAGTGGGTATCAGCTAAGCTTTGCTTAAAATACATACATAATTCACTTAGATTCACGGGGGATTTGGAACAGGAGCTGTGGAGTCGTTCAGATGAGACCCAAAAGAACGTGGTAAAAATCAGCCAAGTTCTCTGAAGCAGAGTGTTTGTGGGTTTTGGTGTCTTTGGAGTCCCCCTGGGGACCCTGAGCTGCTTTCTCAGGTGGCTTCACCTGTGTGGATTTGAGGAAGCGTTTGGGTTTTGAAGTGTCTTCACACGAGATTGCTCATTCCCCACCCGTCAGACGGAAAAGAGTCGTCGGGGTTTTTAATCGCCTTGGAAAAAAATCTTGAAAATTATGCTTGAATTTTGCTCCACCAGAAGCCTTACTGTCTCTGTTTCGTAGATTTGAACGTGCACCACAAATGATACATTAGCAAACATATTTTCTGTACTGTGTCACGGAAGAAGCCGAACCGTGCATGGAAGGGAACCAGATTTTGTTCGTGCCCTGCCCAACCTCCTGGACAAGTTTCCCCTCCCCTCCTTTTTTATTTTGTGGAAAGTGATCTTTTCTAGGCTGCTTGTCGAGCGCTAAAAAAAAAAATAAAAAAAAAATAAAAATCCTGTGCTTTTTTACTCCGTTTTGCACTGTCAAATGGCTTGACACGTTTCGTACTGTTCCATGTGTTAGTGATTATTTTTAAAGCTTTGCTGCGGCGATGTGCTGAACCACATGGCACGGAGCAGTGGGACGCTGCGCTCTTAAAAGCCGGGCACGTGGCGAGGTACCCTGTTGCGCCGAGGTTTAACCTTGTTTACAAAATCCTGGCAGAAGCGTTTGGTTTCCTCTAGGTGATGTCCAGCTTGTGAAAGTGTGAACGCCGGGTGCGTACACCTGCGTGAATTTGCAGAGCAGTGACCTGAGATTTCCTTCTGCCTTGCTCTGTGTTTTTTTTAAAGAGTGCTCACTCGGTTGTCTGGTGTCAAGGATGCTGGAGGATGACTAAATAAATAAATAAATCAGTTAGATGAATAAATTTCCTGTAGCTTGCAATGTGAACTAGATCTTGGTCTAAAATTAAAAAAGTAACTTAGAAGCCAAAGTGGCTTTATTTTCAGCGGGATTTAGGAGTGCATAGTGATTTCTGGTGGATTTAAGTAGCGTGGATTTAAGAAGTTGGATGTACAGACATCTGAAAAATGGATTTTTTTTTCAATCATTGTAATAGCTGTACCCGAAGCTCTAATGAGAAGTGGGCGAGACTTTCATCAAGTAAATTAGAGATTGGTTTTTTTTCATTTTAGATTTCTCTGTGGTGAAATTCGTTTTGGAGCAGTCAGTTCCAGTTGGAAAGGAATACCTACGTGTTATTTTATGTGTCTTAATATTGAAGTAAACTGATGAGAAATACTGCCAAGAGAATTTTAATCATGGGAAAAAAACCAGGTTCCCTGCAACTTCCCATGGAGGCTGCAGTGTGTTTTGATCTGTCGGGGACTTTCCTAGCCCGTTGAAACAACTGAAGTGAAAGTAGAGGGAAAAAAAAAAGTGAATTTAGTTTCATGACATGATGTAAAACCTTTCCCTGCCATTGTCTTCATCTCCTTGTTCCCGCTCCGTTTGTCTGCCAGCAAGCGATGAATCACTGCCTCAGAATGGGATTTAGGGTTTTTGAGTGGGTTGAGAGATGCCTCTGCTGGGGAGAGCTGAAAAATCAGGGAGAATGAGGTGAAATGTAGCTGTTCCGTCTTTATTTCAGAATCTGTTGAGAAGGCCTCTGCTGATGTTAAATAATTCCGCATTAATTTTGCGCGGTAGAGACTACCTGGGTATTTTTAATCTCTTCTGACAGGACGACAGGGTTGATGAGCACACTCCTGTTGGTATGGGGAAAAGAAGTAGACTGGATGTTAAAAAAAAAATTAAAAACCCGATAAAAATTGCATAGAGCAGGAAGGCTCCTTTTCAGTTACCACAAAAGCAACAGTAAATCCGCTAAGAGTCAGGTGAAACACCTCATCTTTACCTTTTGTTCACAGAAAGCCTCGTGCTGCTTTGATGTTCTTTCTCTGCAAGGAAATGTGAATTAGGGAAAGGAAAATTAAAAAATCCAACTCGGATATTCCCAGGTTTTTGTTACCCACTGTCGAGCATTTTCACTTTGTTCTTTCCCGTGTTTCTGTTCATGTCAGCCTGTGCTGCTTCTCATCTAAATATAACCTAGACCATCCTCTTCAACATCTTTTTTTTTTATTTTAAATACCCTTGGGAGCGTATCAAGTTTCTTGAAATTGAGCACAGGCAGAACATTTCAGCTAGAAGAGAGAGGAGGTATTTTTGTGCTGAAGGGATTAAAACATGGAAAGCAAACCTCTGCCTGGAAAAAAAAAAAAAGACTACCTGCACATATGCACCCACGTGCACATTTACACATAAATAGATCCTCCTGCGGAAAAAAATATGTTTACAGAAAGAGGATGGAAGATCTCGCAGCCGGGCGAGGAATGGGTCTGTGGGTCAGCTGGGCCGGCGAAGCGGCGTTACCTCACCTATGAAAAACGTGCTTGCGTAATAAGATTTTTGTTTTATTTTTTTTTTACTTTTTTTTGTG
>NW_009713722.1:8043-14136 GCF_000703405.1 Apaloderma vittatum | reverse complement strand
CATACTGCTCTGAAACACAGCTACATCACCCAGGTTTTCCAAAATTTTTCAACTAGTTCTCGAAAACAGGGACACAAGCTTCAGAATATATTAGCCCTCAGAAGACTACTACAAGGCTCTGCACAACTGGGGCAGTTTGCTATTTTATGACATGCCAGATTCCCATCTCCAAGAAGAGAGCAGAGATAAAGAAAATGTTAATCGGAACCACTGAAGTGGGATGCTAGAATATGAAGAAAGTGATGACGGCAAATATGAAGAACTTCAGAAAAAATGAATGAATATATTTTTTAAAAAGATCTTGACATAGAAGAAATTTTATTTCCATAATAGTATGAGTGGAGAACTAGGAACAACATGTGAAAAAAAAGACCAGAAAACAGTATTATTTGTAATGGAAAGGATACTTGTAGTTTTCAGACATAATTCTTCTTCCTCATCCTGTAAAATCCACCCTGATTTCCTGGAATTCTAGGAAAGTCCACAAGGAAAATCAGGGAGAGAGATCTTTCTCGCTCCCTCTCTCTCTCTAGATACACACCCCCCCCCCCTGGCCACACTGCTGCCAGTTCTCCGTGGAAGAACAGAAATGGGCTATGGCTGAAAGAGCAAACTGAAAGACAAACCCAGAAAGTCTCAGCATATTAAATAGTGCAGCTGGGAGATGAGGGGATAAAAAAAAAACCAAACCACAAACAACACAGTTTCAACTATGTGTAAAACAATCCAAACTTCTGCATCTAAGATTTTGGACGAGAAGGGCCCAAGCCAGCTCCTTCTGATGAAGCAGTAAGGTGGCAGGTGCCGTGCCTCAAGGGACAAGGACCCCACAGCACCAGACACAGCGCGAGAGGCCATGGCAGGTGCAGGGAAACTGCCCCTTTACTGGGGATAAGGGGCACAGGGCAAAGCACGCTTCTTTTAGGGGCCGGTTAGCTCAGTTGGTTAAGCACGGTGCTGATAACACCAAGGTCACGGGTTCGATTCCCGTTCGGTCCCCATGTGTTGCCTGATCTAGTCGAGAGGTGGCGTCCCTGGCGACAGGGAGGCTGGATTAAAAAATGATCTCTGAGGTCCCTTCCAGCCTAGGCCATTCTATGAGTCTACAATTTCCTTTTAGAGACCACTACACACTGTTAGAGGGCAAAAGCACCACAGCAGCATAACACGAGGTTTTACTGATTTCTGCCTAGTCATTTCCCTAAACCCTTCAACCTACTCGAAGCACTACCCAGATGCCAAGGAGGGGGTCACAAAGCCCACTCTGCTGCCGTTGCTCCCCCTCCTCACGGCACAGAGTCAGCCAGGGCAGTCTGGTGGCTCAAGCACAGGCTGAGACCCCTGGGCTGAACCAGCTCTGTCAGTCTCGTTCAAAGGTCTCAAGCAAGTCAGCCTTGTGCCTGATGCTTTCCTATACGCAAAAAACCCACAGCCCAGCTAGCTGAGGAAGGGGAGAAGCACTGGGGGTACAACCACTGTAGGTAGTTTAATAAAATGCTTTATAACGGAGCAACACTCAGGTTCCTCAGAAGGCCATGGGTACAGTTACCAACTCAGAATGCCAAGTTGCTGGTTTTATAAAGGTAGCCAGCTGCATCCTTTCTGTAAAAGCATTAAGGCAACTGACACATGTGCTGTAAGTCAACTCTTCGTTTTGTAGTCCCACAACTCACACAGTAAATCACAGGTCACTTAAATGAACACCAAAAACCACAAAGACTTGCTCCAGGACACTTAGTGAAATAGGAGAAGCTGATGGTGTATGAATGACATGCTCATCACCAAGGAGCAGTGTGAGATTTTTCAGATATTCCAGGACATGACCAGCACTACGCCTGAGGCCACACACAACAGGAGGCGTACGGCCTCTCTCCCTGAAGTCACTCGAAAGGTATTAGAAATTGTCCTTCCCTCTGGAGCAGAGACAGGGAGGGAAGGAGCACGCCTTCCCCACGCACATTAACAAACGGTCCTTTCAAAAGGTTCATCAGCACATGTTACGCTTTGACACACCAAAACCTGTTCACTGCTTCTGTGGCTGCCTCCTTTAACAGTTCCCACGCTCACACTGTGCAAGGGACGCTTGCTCATAAACATACCGGAGGGTGATTTCTCAACATCGGCCTCTTCTCAGAGTCACATCCTGTGGAAACAGCTCCTTCCTACAACTTTATATTTAATACTGCTGACCAACAGAACTAACACACACGGGTTTTTGTTCCTGAAAGCTCAAATATTAATCTTGTTAATAAGAGAGAATTGCACTCAAGTCACAGAGCAGACACCAAATACTCTCTTACCAAGTGTCAGACTCCTTCCTCCTTCCAATTACTTTGTAAGAAACATCTTCCTGAACACACATCAGAATTGAGCATCTTCAATACCAACGTTAATGTCATACCTACATCATCTCTCACTGCTGCCACCATCTGATTTGGTTTTTTGAACAGTGTATGGTACCATATCTAGAACCTATCAAAACCACCTTAAAAATAGCCTTTCCTGGAAAAGGCTACACACAGGCTATTTTCATCAAACTACAAAAGTCAGTGCTTCAAGAAAGCTAAATCAACGTTAAAGAAAGACAGAACTAGAGCCTTCTGATTCGCCAACAGTCACAGTCACGTTTTCTAGAATTTTTTTGGTGAAGGTACTTAAAGTTCAGAGTCATCACTAAAAACGCAGCCTGCAGGTATTTTAGAAGAAAAATACATGATGGATTTTGGGTATATACAAAGAATTCTTACAAAACCCGTCGGTTTTACTAGACAGAAGAGTAAACTTGCCTATTGGCAAGCCTCTCTTTTTAACAAGATGGATTAAAGACCAGTAGTTTTACATCGTGTCCCCCACAAGTGCGTGCACCCCCTGGAAGAAGCCACCCAACCTGCCACTCGTACCCGCGCAGCCTGCCCAGAGGTGACAACTCCCGACGCTTCCACTTGACCTCGCGATGCTCCAGAGAAGCCACGTCCTCACATACTCTTCTTCAAACCCTACTGAAAGAAAAGCCCAAGCGCAGCGTTCTCTCCAGAACACCTCTGCCATTCGCTAAAGGGAAAAGAGGCGCAGCCATCCCTACACCTTCTCGACAGAAGCCAGCCACCTGCGGGCTCTGACCTCCGCTTCAGCGCAGGGCGCCTGCAGGGACGCTCTCCAGGCGCAGCTCCGCAGGGACCCCCGGCCGGCCTTTCGCAGCACAAGAAGCACGACAGAAATCGCAGTGTAAAGAACTTCCGACCGCTTCTGCTCCGTGGCTCCCTTGCAGGCCCACAGCGCAGCAGCCCACCGGTTCAGCTGCCCCAGGCTATTTCCAGGGCTGTGATGTGAACCAGAACAACAAAAAAAATCAGCTAGGAGGAAAATGGCATTGGGGGAAGAATCTGACCACAGCACTGGTTATAACAACTTTGGGGTAAGGCTGAAGAAGAGAGGCAGTACAGAGACCGGGCACAATTACTCAAAAATGGTGTTATCAAAACCCTCCTATCTGAAGCTACACCCAAAACAGCTGGGGAAACAGGAACTCGCATGAGCTTCAACAAGGACTCGGCAAAACAAAAATAATTTCATTTTTACAGTTCATACACGGCATTTTGTAAACAGAGAAATCTACCTTCCCTAAAGGAAAAGAACGAAGAAGTATTAAGCAAATATTCAAAATACTAAGTCTTCCACAAAGAAAAGAGCTCTGTATGTACGTAAATAAGGAACAGGCAGACCAGGATTACGAGAGAGAGGTACTGGCTAACATGAGCAACAAGTAATTTTTCACCAGATGCCTGCATATGCTCACACTCTGAATCACAGAACCGTGGAACGGTTTGGGTTAGAAGGGACCTCAGAGGTCATCTCGTTCCAACCCCCTGCCCTGGGCAGGGACACCTCCCCCAAGAGCAGGTGGCTCCCAGCCCCGTCCCGCCTGGCCGCGGGCACTGCCGGGGAGGGGACGCCAGAGCTCACAGTCCAGCAGCCAAACCATGAAGCTCTGTGCAGTAGCTGTGGGGGTTTTGATAACACGACTTGACTGTACATTTCAGCACGCAGTGAAGTCACAGGCAACTGCAGTATGATGACGAAGGACCCGAGCAGGGAAAGCAATGACCCGGACACCAGGCCCTGGAAGGCAGCGAGGGCTCGGTCCCTCCCTGCTCGCTGGAGGCACCCTTGCTGAGGCCAAGGCAGAGTCAGAGGGAAGCTAAAAGCCCCACAGCCCAGAGGATGACAAGAGGGTAAAGATGAGTTAGGATACGTGATGTTTCTGGAAAATGCAGAAGGAACAGAGAAAACATGGCCATGGACACAGTCTGCTCCCTTTCTGACTCGGAGGTGGAGAAAGCTCCAGGCTTATGTGGACCACAACAAGGAAAAAACTGCTACAGCAATATACACTCGTGTCTGTCTCATTTCAAACGCAGCTTGTCTGTCAAAACAAGCCATAGTTCATTCTTTGAAGAAATTGGTTTAAGCTTTACCTGCTTTATCAATTTTCAGGATTGCAGGAACACACAGCAGCAGAAGTACGTTCCAGTTCCACCACAGCAGATGCAACTGCTTCACTGGCAGAGGTGAGAGCAGCGATGGAGGTATCTCCTCCTTCACAGGCAGGAGCCCACCCCGAGCCTGTGCACAGTACAGCAACGGTAAAACCCCACCTTCAAACACCAAATGAATTCTCTACATGCAAAGGCCAAAAGGAGAACTTTGGTTTCTTTTAGCTTCCCTCTCCTTTAAAGAGATCTTTCACTGGAACAGTTTTAATTCCTTGAAGCATCACAAACGTTTCTGTGGTCAGCTGCCCTCCTACTACCCACTTTTCCCATTAACATTTGCATTATCTGGATCAGGCTCTCCAGCCTCTGGAAAAACACAACATTACTAGGCCGTGCCAAACGTCTTGGCAGGACCTTCTCAGGACAGGGAGGGGCGGGGAGAGGAGATCAAAGCTGCTCTTACCCTCATCGCCTGTCTGCTGCGAGATGCTGCCACTTTGAGCGTGACAGAGCCGACTCAAATGTCAGGAACAAGTGAACCACAAAGTGGAAATACAGGTATTTTCGTTCCACTTCCAAGGGAAGACAAAAGGTTACACTACAGCTATTTCAGGCATTACAAAGAGACTTTCAAGTGTGCTAGTCACGAAGAAAAGAAAAAAAAAAAGAAAAAGAAAAAAAGAGATGGCCTCTCATTTCACATCCTAGCAGATTCATCTGTGACAATGCCAGCAGAGAAGCTGGCAAGATTTAGCTCCTCTAGTTCTAAAGGAAAGGTTTATTCCCAGCTTGGAGTTGTAAGAGGGTTAAGGCGAGTTTCTGTAGCAGGCTTGTAAAGAAAGATATCATCTACCACCAACCCACACTGCATGCGATTTTAACACGTGCTTTAGCCCTGAATTATGGCAAGTATCATATTTACAATGACTTGTGAAAGAAGAAAGTAGAACTAAGCTGCCACAGAGTGGTAAAATACTCCCCCTGATGACTCAAAGTCAGTATTAATTCTCTGATCTTTCAGAGGTGTTGACTTACTGAGACTAAGAGACAGATTAAAAGGAGTTTTCATTTGGCTCAGCAGAATCACAATGCTCCTCCCGTTGACTCGGGCGCTCCTGGTATAACATATATGAAAGCCTTCCGCTAATATTTAGCATCAAATGAGTTACAAAGTGTATGTTGACTTAAAACAGTCTACAAAGACTAACTCAAACCATATCCGGTCAAAAATGTGGAAAAGTCTAGTTACCCCAAAACACTGAAAACCATCCCCATACTGCAGCCCAGATCTCTGGGACTTCTGCTCTAACCAGCGCTCCTGAACCACTCCCCACAGACCCAACACTTGAACAACAGGCATCTCATTCGGGATAGCGCCCTCCAGGACATCGAGGATTTCTGAAAACCTCTAGTGTCTGAAGACCGTGGTCACTGGAAAAACCTGGCTGCAGGCTGCAGAACACGACCACCAATCGCGTGAGCATTGCCTAAACATGACGTAAACCAGGCAATTCCGATCAGAAGTTCAGAGGACTCGCTAACAAACTGATGGCTTACATTACTTACCACGTTAAACTGCCTTTCATAGTCATGATACAAC
>NW_009713722.1:0-8023 GCF_000703405.1 Apaloderma vittatum | reverse complement strand
GGAAATCGTCCTTCCTGATCTTTCTTCAAGTGAGCTAGTCCAGGGAGCTTTTAATTAAGTGCAACTCTTAAAAAAATTACATTAGTATAACACTAATGGCCTTAATCTGGGGCTGGTTTGTTTAAATGGCTCTTTTTTTCTAATTAAGCCTCAGCAAGCCCCTCCCTGCGGCGCTACAAACCAGATGTTCCACCTGCCCATTAAACACTGCTCAGAGTCCCTCAGCCAACAGGTACTGGGGCGGGGGGTGCACCAGCAAAGGACCAACCCGCTCCCCCCTCCCCACCCACACTCACTCCTGGCAAGCTGCTACCAGCCGCCACAGGGTGCGTGGGCAGTGCCTACCCTGAGTCAGGTTAAAAACACACCGAGGTTTATTCCATTGCTTGGGCACCAATATGGGACCTTTTCAGCGCGAGTTTTGATACACCAGAAGCGTGATCACTGTTCCACATTTACTTTTAATCGCCTTCCTCGGCACAGACGTGATGAGTGGCTGCAAGGGGAGATTGCAGGTTAGTCTTGAGAAGGCTGCTAAAAGGAGTCGAGGCCTACACTTGATGGACTTACACAATGAAAATACTGATGGCCACCTATCATCCTTTCCTTCTAACAAATCTATGCCTTTCAGAGAGAAGACACAAAGCGCGCAGGCACAGCCCAGCTAAGCAGACACACACGGAGGAATGCCAGCTCGTCAGCACCCACCCCCACCTCCAGCTGCACGACCGCAGCGGTTAACTTGGTGATTCTGGCATAAAGAAATTGGGCTTGACAACCTACTTGCCAGTGGGAATCAAGTACTCACACATTGAAAGCCTCAGCCAAAATCAGAATGTCTCCTCCCACATTCATGGCAGAGACCGTATGAAAAAAAAAAAATTCCACACAATCTTTACCCGAAGCGTCAGAAAAAGAGAGAATTGTTTGAAGCAAGGCTGAAGTCTACCGGCCACTGAGGAGATGCAGGCTTATAACCAGAGCCAAACTCAAGTGGTAGGATCACAGGATCATTCACGTTGGAAAAGACCTTTAAGATTATGAAGTCCAACCATGAATCTAACGACACCAGGTCCATTACTAAACCATGTTCCTAAGCACATCTACACATCTTTTAAATATCTTCAGGGATGGCGACCCCACCACTTCCCTGGGCTTACATTCCTTGCCGAAAATTACTGTCTGCTTACAAATTAAATGAAAATACACAGGAAGTCCCATGGTAGTGGCTCCTTACAGAGCCATTGTCCAGCTTCAGTGTTCACCAGAACTCCCAGGTCACTTTCTGCAGACCTGTTTCCAGCCAGCAGGTCCCCAGCACATATATAAAAGAAAAAACAACAATAACTCCAATTCCAAAACCCCAAGAAATGAACATAATCCATTCATCAGAGTAAAAAAAACTGCACATCTCTTTCACACCAATATTGTAGCTGGTCACGAGATAAACTGGCAATCTGTCTTTATTGCACAACAGGCTCCTTCCTCTGGCATTTCTGTTTCAAAAGAAGTTGTTCTGAAACTTAAGATAAAACCCACTTCAAGATCAAATTTGTTCAGCAAGCCCCAGTTTCAGTAATCACCATTTTTCACCCTAAACTGTTGGTGAGTAGCTATCAATTACTCTTCACTGTCAGAGGACACACGTAAGTTCAGCTGCAAGTTGTTATGATCCTTGCTACAGAACTTCTTACAGACTTCTTTCGGCGTGCTACTTCAGGCAGTTAAAAAAACCCAGCAGAACGTGATGGTGCATCATGACATTAAGTGCCAAAGGGATGGAGTAGAGAACGTAGTGCCATGAGCCAGCCCCATCAGCCACCCCGTTAGAGCACAGCCCCCCTGAACGCTGCAGGCACCCACTGCTGATCCGCCAGCCAGAGGCAGCAGCACCAAGAGCTACACCCCATCACAATCCTCACACAAGGCATGGAGACAAAACATCTCAGGCAGTGAATCAACAGGAATTCTTGAGGAAAAAAAACACACACAAGAGCAATTTACAAGTTTCCTTACGCTATCTCACCAGTAACAGGTCCCTATCCGGGAAACTAAATGCAGAAACACCACTCCAGCCAACTGATCCCTTTTATCTTTTCCAACAGAAAAATAACACCCCTTTCGGTAGGTAAGACAGTACTGAGCTTCTGTGGTGGTCTTTGAAATCAAGTAGCTTTTTTTAGTAGTGCTTGACGTACAGACGTGTGTTAGAACACCACCATAAACTGCAGTGTCACCGAAAACTACAGACTAGCTCCGCTACTGCAACAGTCCCACTGCACTATCCACCAGCAAGCACATGGAATTACTCTGCCAGCCCAAGAACGGTGTCCTCCAGCAAGAAACCAGCCTTCTACCACTCTCTGCCTGAGCCAGCGAGAAGATAACGTTGACCCGGGAGTGCTCAGCAAAGGACTGCTGGTTGCCTTCGAACGAGAGAGGCAGGCGACAGCTCCCAGCCCACCGGCAGCTGCGAGCCAGCCCCGCAAGCCAAGGGTGGAGGCTCCGGTGTCAGCGGAGCACACTAAGTGCTCAGCCGAAAAGCTGCCATCCTCAAACAAGGTTAGAGATAAGGACAGTTGTTCTTCTTCTTGAAACACAGGCTTACTTTTCAAAGTCTCATATAACATGACCACAGAACAGAAAACCCACGCTATCCTAGCGCTTCCTTAACGACCTTCCACAAAAACGCTGGGCCAGCAACGGTGGGCCACTGCCAGCTCCTGGAGTTTGCCAAAACATAGCACCTATTAAAACAAACAAACAAAACCTACCAACCAAGCAGTTAAGGAGTAAAGATCCTCTTAAGTCTCACAAGCATCAGGGCCCACAGCAATTCTCTGTGCAAGTATACTGCTTTATTTCGTGCTCAGCAGAGAGCGCCTGAGGAGACCAGGCCAAAACTCCCTGTTTGGACAGCCTGGGGCTGATTTACCATTATCTCCACAAACACATGTACCAAAACAGTGAGAAGGGCTGAAGTCGTTGGTTTATTGGTTGGTTGTCTCTCTCTGGGTGGAAGTTTGCAGCCTGATCTTTCATTTCAGCAAAACCATCTTAGTCCTCTTTAACATTCCTTGAAATTTTTTAGACATTTTGCAGGGCGGTTTTAAGGCAACGTTCTCCAATATACTTAATTCCACCTTTCAAACCATTTCTTCCTATCAAAAGAAAACTTACCTTACGGTCCAATTCTCTGCCACTCCACACAGCAGTATTCACTTTTAGTCACGTGAGTCTAAATAACTGCAGTTATTGCAAGCGACACTTAAATTATGCTTTTCATGAAAAGATGTTTTACAAAGGTAGATCAACCTCATCTTACAGATAGGGAAATAAAGGTTAATACCTTGCTTAGGAATATACAGTTGGGGACACAGGGAATCAATGTATTTGTACAGGTTTTCAGAGCTCCTGCAGGAATTGTTCCATTTTCATAACACAGCAGCTTTTCTGGGAAATGTGCTGCGTTTAACTGACAGAATTAGAGAGACCATAACTTACTCCTATACATGTAAAAAATGGCACCTAGTTGGTTAGAGAATCCAAGTCCCTGGTACGATACCTAAAACGTGCACTAAGATCACAGCAGGCAGCTCAGCAAATCACTTCACTCCTGATGCTCTGCTGTGTTTCTGCAATTTTCATGAGAGCAGCTCGCAGGAAACCAAAACATTTCTCTGCCGAATGCTATTTTAGTGCACTACCACAGCCAAAGAACAAAGCCCAGCTTAGGCTGAGGAACACACTTAAAGTTTGCTGCACTAAGTTCTGCCCACTTGTAACCGAGAAATGCACCAAACCATCACCCCTTGGCCCCGGCTCTGGAGGACAACGGCCGGGCAGAGGGACCCCCTTCCCGCCACAGCACTTCCCTGCCACTTACAGCCAACACCTGCACCACAGGCACGGTCCAGTTTGCCGTCCTGTTACAGGAACAGCACCGGGCTGTACAGAAAGGCACGGGAGAGCCGCGTTCCTCCAGTGTCACCTCAGCCTCAGTCACTGGAGCTCATGAACAAAAGCCCTTAAGAACAACGTGTCTGCTAAATGCAATCTGGACAGCAGCGCAGCATGCCGAGCGATTCAGTCAGGTATCCACCTTCAGCATGTTAGTTTTCCTTTAAGGAAAAAAAAATAAAAGACTAATGAACAATCAGACTCTTCTGAAAGACAAGGATGTGTTTGGCTACTTTTCACTGTAACCCACAATTAGCTTATGAGACTGCCACTGCCCTGGAGAGTCAGCACTTACATCACAGAAAAGATAAGCTGTCCAAGCAGTTTACGGAAGGAGAGTCAACAGATGGTATCAGCGCACACTGGCTTGTTCCAGGCCCATATGAAGGAAGTTAGCAGACTTCCTCATTCCACGTTTAGAGTTCAATACGAACGTACAGCTGAAGCCCCACGGTAACATACGGCTGTGCAAGCTGCTGAATTTCTGCCCTTCTTCAACAGCCAATGTTCAGCTTCTGCCGCCTGGGTGTCACCCAACTGCAGTCACAAAGCAAAGCCCAGCCTGCCCTGCTCGCCCTGTGTGTTACGGGAAGACTGTCCCACGAGACGCTGCACTCGGTGAGCAGAGACCGCGGCGCTATGACCCAGGAGGCCAGCAAGACCTACTTCTGGTCTAGCCTTCATCCATGATGCTTTCCAATTCAACAGCAAACAGAGAAACCACCACTGCCCCCCAGGTGCATTTCAATGACTCCTGAATACCTGTCAAATGCCTGGAAGAAAATGCCTGCAGATCTCGGTGGTACTTACGATCTGAACTGGTAAGCAGTGAAGGCTCAAGTCACACCACACAAGATTTCCTGAGAAGAATCTTTTGAATATTCCTACAGGAGGTTCAGACAAGGTCACCCTCCCTGCAGTGTCAGCAGGACATTCTGGTGTTCACACACTGTGCACATGTATATTCCACTGCTTTTAGCAACATAAATAATGGTGCAGCTCGATCCAAATCTATACAATATATGCCTAGAGTTCTCCTCACCCGATAATCAGAGAGCTTTTCCTCCCGTTTGTTAGAAGTCATAGTAGGCATACCTACCTCAGAATTGCTCAGGTTAGCTCATCTCTTTGCATAGATAGGCTCACAGTTGTAATCCAAATGTCTTCAACAGGGGTCTAATTTTAAAAATACTTAAAAGTATAAATTCCACGGGAAACAGAAAAAGTCAAGGGAGGGAAGGAGACAAGATTTATCAGCTTCTACATTTGCAGACATCTGTAGTCAGTAGTACAGGTCCTTTTCAGAGTAAATCTTGGCAGCAAAGGTTCTTCGCAGAGGAGAGAGACCTGTCAAAGTTAACAAACATAGTAAGAAATACCATTAACACCCAATAAGCAACAAAACACCACCACAGATTCAGAGTCTCCTTCAGGAAAAAAAAAAAAATTCTTAATTGAACTACTGGATTTCTGCTAGCTTTGACATACTTAAAACCAGAGGCAGCCTCTGAAGTTACCTCATAATAGGAGTACTTTAACCAAATAAATTATCAAGGTTGAAAATTTTCTAAGCACTCAGATACCACTCGGTCATAACAGAGCATGCAACACAATCCCACGACACAGGGTGCGTCAATTCAGAGAAAGCCTCCCAGCTCACCCCGATGTTCATTTTGCTTGCGTGCCCGGTGCCAGAGCCAAGCAGCGAGCTGCTGCCCAAGGCGAGGGCACACAGAGCCAGGCAGGTCCGACACAGCCCCACTATCAGCTACGCACCAGGGGAGCTCCTGCACGCCACAACCACTTCAGAGTCCTGGCGTGCTTGTCAACTTACCTAATTTGGATTTAAGTTAAGAAAACATAAAACCCTGACCTTCTACTTTGCATTTCATACAGTATGGCAGACCTAGGTTCCAAATCTAAGCTGTTCGATGTTATTACAATACAAGTTTTCGTACTTTCGGCAGGACTCTTCTTTACAAATAAAAAAGGTTAGCTAGTTTTGCATTATCACAAAATACTTCTGAAAGCATGAAGAGATTTCATTTTGCAAAAAAGACATTTAACTCCCTGCAATCACTTGCTTCCCTCTTCTTTCCTTTTCCATCTGTGCCCATATTAACACGCTGGGCTAGAGGAATCATTTTAAGAACCCAAGGCTTACATTCAAGCTTAAAGAATCAGATCACTGTGCTGCGGCAACATCCAGTGTCTCGACCGTTCAGGGGTTTTAAGAATTTTCATTTCAGTATTTACATTATAGGGGACTCTTCACTTTCTAGCAGTGCTGACACATCACGTCTAGCCTGCCACCTTCACACGGCCTTTCGTTCACGTATCTGCACTTTTTCCAACGGTGCTGGTTTAAACACTATTCAACATCAGGCCGAGTTCACAGAATCATGGAGCGGCTGAGGTTGGAAGGGACTGTGAAGGTCCCCCCGCCCGAACCCCTGCTCAGACAGGGCTCACCTCGAGCTGGATGCCCACAAACCGCTTACAAGTGTCACTGATGAAATGCTACCCTCTCTCTTGCCCTAGAGAGATAATGTGAGTCGTCTGTTAGTGCTAAACAAACTCACACCCTCACCAGGAGGGGACAATCTCTTCTCTAAGCCCCGTTTCATCAGGCAGGATCCAAGCACACTGCAGTTATCAGCTTCCACCACATCCCAGAGCACAGAGGTAAGGGAGAACCACTGGCCTTATTTTTAGGGGTGAGGAGACTTCAGGCCCATCAAGGGAAGCCACTGAGCCAGCTCACCTGAGCAACAGCTTAAGCTCGAGCTCCCAAAGCCCAGCTTGCACTAGAGGACAACAGCTACGAAACCAGCTGAGAACACATCAACCACAGCAGGAAAACATGCTGGAGAAGCAAGTGGAGACAGAAGACTCTTCCCTCAGACCTCTAAGCAAAAATTCCTAGAAACCTGGCCCCAGATATTATCACTGCAATTATTTTGGAATGGTTTAAAATCAACTGTCTGAAAGATCAGACAAACAACTAATACCAGGCTTGCCTAATGCCAGGGCAAAGCGCAGCGCTTGGTACAAATGCCACCAACTTACAGAGAGGCACCAAACCGTTCACTGGACCAGAATAGGAGCTGATGTGCTAGATATAACCCTTCTCCTAAAGAAAATACCTCTTTCAAAACACAAAAAAAAACCCAAGACAAAGTCTTTCAATGATTTCTTTCTATCTGAATTAAACACAGCTTTTAATTATTTGATCTTTAGCTATGACTAAAACAAAATGCGAGAGAGTCCAACCCATGTCCGAGACCTGCTTAAAAAACAAACCCCAGCACTTCTATGTGA
Organism: Apaloderma vittatum; assembly: GCF_000703405.1. Lineage (NCBI taxonomy): Eukaryota > Metazoa > Chordata > Aves > Trogoniformes > Trogonidae > Apaloderma > Apaloderma vittatum. The sequence continues at coordinate 742 of NW_009713722.1, read as the reverse complement.
TACATGGAGGGACAAATCCCAAACTTTTTAATGGCAAAAAACATTAGTTTTTGGTTTGTGGGTTTTTTTAATGGAATGAAAGCCTGAAGTCCCAAATTATTTCTAATGCAAAATCTGCACAGAGTAGATCATCCTCCATCTTTAATTTGCTTCCAAACTTTCAATGACTTCCAAATGGGTTGAATTTATCAGATAGCTGAACTGGACACTACGGATACACGGCTCCACTTGGGCAGAGGAGCCCCGTGAGGCTGCGGAAGTTATCGAGCCCCAGAAGTCCTGCAAGCGAGGGGAGCCCACTGGTCCCCAGCACTGAGAGAGGAACAATCCCCTCAGCCCGCACGTCTGGCGCTCCTCACCTCTGCACATTTCCACATGGACAAAGAATCTATGCTGAGAGGAGCACTGTCCACCTGAGTGAACACAAAAGGACCCACAGCACCTCAGCCTCGCCTCAGACAGGCCTGGCAGCGAGCAGCAAGGACAGCACCTGCAGCTCAGGGCATTACTCCTTCAGCGGCCACACCTGGAGCCCAGAGGTGTCACTAAGCGCTTCCACCTGCAGAAACACCCAATTTTGAGGCCTCTGACTGACGGACACTATTTCTGACACAGTTGTAGTTATGTTATTCCCCTCCTCTGAGAGCACTTGACTCAGATCTTAGTACTTTCACACTTTTTGCCCACCAAGAAGCTCCACAAGTTTCTTCGTCGATCGAGCCAAGTGAAAGCGATGCCTCGA
>NW_009713721.1:2283-3439 GCF_000703405.1 Apaloderma vittatum | reverse complement strand
GCGCCTCGCTGGGCTCTGGCATCACCGGGTCCTCACCGGTGACACCCCCAAAGCCACCCCATGCCTGGCACCCACCAGTGACACGGTGAGTCTTGGTGTCATCCCTCTCCAACCCCGGGGGGACGCAGATTGGGAGCAAAAGCCACCGTGTCCCTTGTGCCTGCAGGTCGCCAGGCACCGCATGTCCCAGGAACGCATCTCCGGTCACCAGGCGCCCCAGGGATGTGTCCCAAGTCACTGGGAGTCCCAGGGACACCTCTCCTGGCATCCGGTGCCCCAGGGACCTGTCCCTGGTCACTGAGACCTCCAGAGATATGTCACCAGTCACCAGGCACCCTAGGGACATGGCCCTGGTCATAGAGCACTCCAAGGAGGTGTCACCAGTCACCAGGCATCTCAGTGACAGGTCACCAGCCACCAGGCACCCCAAGGACCCATCCCCAGTCACCAAGAACCCGAGGGACACAATCTTGGCCACCAAGCATCCTGAGGACACGTCCCCGGTCACCAGGTGCCCCAGGGATATGTCCCCAGACCCCAGGCACCCCAGGGATCCATCGCCTGTGACCAAGAGGGGCATGTCACTGGCCACCAGGTGTCCTGAGAACACAACCCCAGTCAGCGAGCACCGCAGAGACATCTTCCCCATCACTAGGCTCCCCAAGGAGAAGTCACCAGCCACTGGGCACTGCAGGGACAAGTTTCTTGCCACCAGGTACCACAAGGACATGTCTCTGGTCACCAGCGACCCCAGGAACCCGTCACAAATGACCAGACACCCAAGAGACATGTTCTTATCCAGCAGGTACCCTGAAGACATGTCACCAGTCACCAAGCATCTCAAGGATACATTCTCAGCCACCAAGCACCCCAGTGACACATGCCCGGTCACCAGGCACTCTGAGGAGATGTCCCCAGTCCCCGAGAACCCCAGGGACAAGTTCTTGGGCACCAGGTACCCCAAGGACATGTCCCCAGCCACCAGGCACTCCACGAAACCCTCACCAGGGATGAGGCACCCAAGGGACATATTTCTGGCCACTAGATACCCAAAGGACATGTCACCAGCCACCAGACACCCAAGGGACACATCCCAAGTCACCAGGAGCCCAGAGGAGATGTCTCTGGTCCCCGGGCACCACAAAGACCCCTTTTT
>NW_009713721.1:1180-2180 GCF_000703405.1 Apaloderma vittatum | reverse complement strand
TCTGGCCCCCCCAGGTGCTGGGCGCACATCCCCCCAGCCATGAGGCATCCCAAGGACACAACCTCAGCCACCGAGCACTCAAGGGACACATCACCGGTCACCGGGCACTCCAAAGAGCCGTCCCCAGTCACTAGTCACCAGAAGGACGTGTTCTCGGGCAACAGGTACCCGGAGGACACATCCCTGGCCACCAAGTGCCCCAAGGACCTGTTCCCAGTCACACCAGAGATCCATCACTGGTGACCAGCCACCTGAGGGACATGTTCTTGAACACCAGGTACCCAAAGGACAGGTCCCTGGCCACCAGGCACCCGAGGGACAGGTCCCCAGTGCCCGGGCGCCTCTCGCCAGCGTTCAGCGACGGGGTTTTTTTTCTGAGGACCTGGAGATGGACCAGGACACCACCCACCTCAGGTATGCCCTGTCCCCCTGGGACACCACCGTGGTGGCAGCATCCCCCGGTGCCAGCGGTGCCACCGCCGTGTTCCCTGCAGCCCCCCGGCACCGACCAAGCCACGGTCCTTCTCGCCGCTGCACACCTACGGTTACATCTATGGGCCTCCAGCCTCTGAGCTGGGTGAGGAGGAGGACGAGGAGGAGGAAGAGGAGGAGGAAGAGCACACAGCAACGAGGGGCTCGCCGGGAGGGTCGCTGCTGAATGGCTGGGGGTCCGTCTCGGAGGACAACTTTGCCAGCGCCCGCTGCAGCTTGGTGAGCTCCTGCGACGGCTCCTTCCTCCTGGACGCCAGCTTCGCCCGGGCGCTGGCCGTGGCCGTCGATGGCCTCTGCTTCAGCCTCGAGGACACCGACGGGGGATACGGGGGTGAGCGGAGCATCCCTGGACCCCCCTTCTGACCCTGAGCAACGTCACCTCCTTGGTCAAGGTGACCTTATCATGACATCGTGGTGATGCCACCACCTCCTGTCTTCTCCCCGGCAGGTCCCTCACCACCACCGTCACCTTTGGAAGGCGTCTTCTCTCCGGCGGTCCCCATCCCCA
>NW_009713721.1:0-1032 GCF_000703405.1 Apaloderma vittatum | reverse complement strand
GTGCAGCCGCTGGGGGGGGGCCGGGGGCGAGCCAGGGACAGGAGGGACGGGAGCGTGGAGGTCTCCAGGGTGTCGGACGCGGCAAGCGGCCCTCGGCTCAGCTAAAATCCAGCTTTATTAAGAGGTTCCCCAAAAATGGGCTCTTTGCTGGCAAAAGCCACCCCCAAAGGGTGGGTGGCACCAAGGTGGGCGAGTCTCCCTCCTTCCCCAGCGTCCTCATCCTCCCCAAATGTCCTCACCCCTGCCCAGAGCCCTCATCCCTCCCCAGCATCCTCATCCTCCCAAGGGTCTTCCTCAGTCCCCAGCATCCCCCAACTGTCCTCCAAGTACCATTGCCCACCTCAAGTGTCCTCGTCCTTCCCCAGTGTCCCCACCCTAGCCCTTCCCAAGTGTCCTCTTCCCCCCCTCAGAGTCCCCAGCTCTCTCCAAGTTCTTCATCCCTCCCCAAGTTCTTCATCCCTCCCCAACATCCTCATCCTCCCATAGGGTCACCCCTCCCTGGTGTCCTCCTCCTGCCCCAGCATCCTTGTCCTCCCAACCATCCTTGTCCAAGCCAAGCACCATCATCTGTCCCAAGTGTCCTTGTCCTTCACCAGGGTCATTGTCTCCCTGACTGTCCTCCTCCTTCCTGACCATCCGCATCCTTCCTCAGCATCCTTGTCCCATCTCCACCACCCTCGGCCCTCCCAAGTGTCCTCATCCCTCCCAAGCCACCTCATCCTTCCTGAATGTCCTTGTGCCCACTCCGGGTGTCCTCGTCCCTCCTGAGCATTCTCGTCCCTCCCCAGTGTCCTTGTCACTCCCCAGCATCCTCATCTCTTGACTGTCCTTGGTATTCTCGAGCATCCTCCTCCCTCCCAATTGTCCTTGTCCCCAAGGTCCTCATCCCTCCTGAGCACCCTTGTCCCTCCCAACTGTCCTTGTCCCCAAGGTCTTCATCCCTCCCAATCACCCTTGTCCCTCACAAGCACCCTTGTCCATCCTGACTGTCCTGGTCCCACCTCGAGCATCCTCGTCCCACCCTGTGCTGCC
>NW_009713720.1:340-1173 GCF_000703405.1 Apaloderma vittatum | reverse complement strand
CCCGCCTGCCTCCTGTGGAGTCCAGGTCCTGGAGGAGGAACCACTGGCCCCAAGAGTGAGGTGGCTGTGATGCTGGGGGAAGGACGGGCTCTCTGGGGTGGAAGCACAGAGCCTGAGTTAATGTTCCTCCTCCATAGTTCCCGGCAGGGTTTGTGTGTCTCCAGCCTCACCAGAACCTCTCTTGCTCAGGGTGGTGGGAGGCACCACCACCAAGGAAAAAATCCCTCTTGACCCTACCTGAGACCCAGCTCCTGCCCAGGGACCAGGAGAGTCCCCTCAACAGCCCTGCAGGGACATGTCCACATGTGTTGCGGCACCGCAAAAGGGTCAGGGAGCAGAAGGGCAAACCAGAGGCGTCAACCCAGGCGATGCCGCTGCAGAGCCCCAGAGCCCTCTGGTGATGGCATGGCTGTTGCACAAGCATCAGCGCCGAGGCTTTCTTACATCTGAGTCCAGTTCTGAAGCTCCACCAAAAGCCAGTGGGCATTTTCTTGATCTGTTTTCCTGCTTTTTATGCCAGTGCACTTGGAAGACAATACTAATGCTTCAGGTTTAAAAAAAACCAAACCCACAAACACCCTCCCCAGACTTCCCAGTCCTTGTTCTATTAATAAACGGAGGTTATTGGTCATGCTAATAGGAGTACAGTAAATAAAAAGACCACCAGGAGCCCCTTTCTGCAGTGTGGCTGCGACTGGATCCAGCCACCGGAGGTGAAGTAGTTGAAGAACCTGAGACAGAGCAAGAGAGGGAAGGAGCCACTCAAAGGGCTGAAAGGAAGAACCCTCGGAGGAATGTAAGAAAGAATGACGTGACCGGGGAGGGGCTGAGTC
>NW_009713720.1:0-255 GCF_000703405.1 Apaloderma vittatum | reverse complement strand
TAGGTTTCCCCCAGCTGATAGGATTATGATTCTGTGATTCTGTGATTCTGTGATTCTATGTCTGAACTTTACAGACTGTCTCTGTACACTTAAAGGCTGGACTTGATGATCTCCGAGGTCTTTTCCAGCCTCAACGATTCGGTGGTTCTGTGACACCACCGATAGCTTGGGCTGTGCCGCGGCCGGTTCTGCTCCCACCTGAAGCTGTTCTCTCGCCCGGCGGGCGGGACTCGGGCACAACAAGCCCCGGGGGGC
>NW_009713719.1:1067-1963 GCF_000703405.1 Apaloderma vittatum | reverse complement strand
GAGGGCTGGAGGAGCTTGCTCCATGGGTGCAGAGTCAGGCCCACAAATGCCCCTTGGGCGTTTCCTGCCTCCAGGTCCAACGGGCAACGGGAATCGCCAACAACAGGAACATCCGAGCCACGGCAAGCGACCCCAACGGCTTCCAGCTTGGCTTCTCCCAGAACGTGCGAGGACAGATCAACTTCTTCACCAAGGAGACAGGTGCCCTCTGCCCCGGTCCCTTCAGCAGCTCCGAGCCCGTGCAGCCAGCCAGAGCTTCCCGGAGCGTTCATCGGTCCCATCACGTCGCTCTCCCTAACGGGGAGAACAAGCACCGAGCACTGGGGATGGCTCTGCCTGGCTGCAGCTCTTCTGCTCCAAGAACAACATTCCCCATTTCTCTCTGCAGGTTTCTACCAGCTGTGCCTGGACAACCAGCAAAACCACTTTGGCTTCATGCAGGTCTATCTTAACTTTGGCGTCTACTATGAAGGCTTCAACACGGAAAAGGAGCCAGAAGACAGGAAAGAGCTGAACAACACTCTGGAGGCAATCGAGGTGAGGGTCACGGTGACCACAGGGTGCAGTGGGGATGGGCACGTCCTCCTGCAGGAACCGAGATGGGTGTTTGCTGTTGGCCAAGCCGCAGCTTAACTCAGCGCCGAGCAGCTCCGAGCGCGGCTCTGCCAGCCCCAGGCTCCCACTTCTCCCTGCAGGTCAGCATCCGGAAGCTGCAGCTCCAAATCTTCCACATGTGGCGGTACTACAACTTTGCCCGCATGCGGAAATCGTCCGACTCCATCCTCCTGGAGTCCAACTACGACTACGTCAACTGGTGGTCGATGGCTCAGAGCTGCATCATTGTCCTCTCCGGCGTGCTGCAGCTCTACTTCTTGAAGCGCCTCTTCCACGCACAA
>NW_009713719.1:668-1055 GCF_000703405.1 Apaloderma vittatum | reverse complement strand
TGCTAGCGGCCCCCGAATCGGTGGGCAGGCCCGCTGCCGGTGGCGCTGTGACCCAGCTGCTGCTACAATCCTTCAGAGCGGGACAGAAGGCTGGATCCTGTTTCGAGGAGGGAGAAGAGCTCCCCCTACTCCTCCCTCCAGCTTTAGCCCTGCCTCAGCTGCAATCATCCTGACGGAAAAAAAAGCCTGAGTTCCGTGTGCTGGGTCAGTTTGTTACATCCCCACCCATCATTGCAGCACCCCGTGTGCTTTTTCTACCAGACATCCAATAAAGGAACTCCTGGCAGACACTCAGGGGAGTGACTGCAGCCTGCTGCCTCCCATCCATCCTCTGCAAGCCCGGACAAAGCGAGGACTGCCCACAGGCAGCTGCTTGTCCCATCCATC
>NW_009713719.1:0-315 GCF_000703405.1 Apaloderma vittatum | reverse complement strand
CCACCGCCCCACGTGCCACTGCTGCACCAGCAGCGCAGGACAAGGCCTGTGCTGCTCAGGAACACTTGCGTCGTCAAAACACTGGAGTCTCCCTTAGGTCAGCGCGTCCTCGTTGCGCACATACTCCCCAACATCAGCCTGGTGGAACACCAAGATGGCCATGGGGTCCACCTTCCGGCACTCCTGGGTGGATTTGGCAGCCACACCAAAGCCCTGGGGTGGAGAACGAAAGAATGGTGAGAGAGAGTTTACCCCACACCTCATGCCTGGAAAGCACAGGGGGGCCGCTCACCAGTGGTACGTCGGCCATGGAGT
>NW_009713718.1:0-208 GCF_000703405.1 Apaloderma vittatum | reverse complement strand
CCAGGACTGTGCAACCCCATCCTGCCCAACATCCCATCCCCAAGGTGTTTCTGGCAGAGGGGACGATGCCACTGCCGTCCCCAGCCGAGCTCTCAGCCAGCGCAGCTCACCGATACTCACAGGTACGTAATACATCTCCTCCTCGCCGTGCCGCCGTTTCTTTACGCCCGTGCCCAGTGCTGGGATGCCCTGGGGGCTCTGCTTGAAG
>NW_009713717.1:338-1943 GCF_000703405.1 Apaloderma vittatum | reverse complement strand
AGGGTGGGGGCAGCACTCACCCTCTGGTTTCTCTTAAAAGGGTTGCCCAGCTCACACAGCACCGTCTCCGCAAAGGTACAGGCTCCGCTCTGGGGAGGGGAAGAGGGTGAAGAACATCCCAGCAAAGCCCACTCTGGTCCTTGCACCTTCTCCAGCCGAGGAAGGGGACACCACGGCTGTGTCCTACCGGGCGGACGGAGGAGGGCAGCAGGCTGGCCGGCACCGTGACGTTGAGCAGCGCCTCGTGGGCGTCCTCGCCGTTGAAGGGGGTGGTGGGGATGTTGGTGATGTTGATGCTCAGGTAGAGCTTCCGCACATCCCGGCTGTACTGCAGCACCTGGGTACCGTTCACCCTGCGCAGAGACCGTCCCCGCTCAGCACATGGGTGGAAACACCCCCCAGAGCCCAGCACAGCGCATGGAGGGGGCTGAGAGGTGACCCATGGCCAAAGGGGACCTGGAGGGACCTGTTGTCACCTGGGCAGGGGCTGGTTCTGGTCGGTGACGAAGCTGCTCTGGAGCTGGAGGTTGCTGTAGCACTTGTTGTCAGAACCGCACTCCTTCTGGAACTCGATCTGGAGGGACAGGGATGTCCCCATGAGCCTTCTTCCACCACCCTCCTCCCCAGGCCAAGCTCATATATCTGTCACTCGCCCGGCACCTTGGTCTCGTTCTCATGGGACTGGTCCTGGTTGAGGACAGGGAAGGCATCGAGGGAGTGGGGACCCAGCTGGAAGGACCTGGGCTGCTCCACCAGAGAGTAGTTCATGGAGAGCACGATGGGGTGAAGCTTGTCGCGGATGTTGTCCTGCAGGGTGGTAGAAATCACAGCAAAGCTCCAGGATCCCTCCCTGACCCCCCTGCTCCAGCTCCATCCACATCCAGGCTTTTTTTTCTGGCCATGTTTAGGGTACCAGCTCCTGCTCACGAGACCCAACAAACTCATCACAGCATGGACGGAGGGATGGATTTCCACCTCTTCTGGCTCTGCTGTTCCTCAGACCCTCCAGACCCCCACTATTCCTCTTCCACATCTCCCAGGAGCTGGCCCCCCCAGCTCCAGTGCCAGCAACCTGCAGCGTGCACTCACACACTCGTGCACTCACCAGCAGCAGGAGCTCCTTGGATTCACAGCGGGTCTCGGGCATGGAGAAGATGCCGCGGTAGGTGGCAGAGTGGGTCCCCAAAAACCTGACCCTGGGGGGATGCCGGTCCTTGTCGGCCTCCAGGATGTACTCTAGGGCTGCGCGGAGAGCAGGGAGCCGCGGGTGTGTACACACGCGTGTGCCTCAACGCAACCAACCCCGTGTGCACACGTCTGCCCCCCCACACACCGACACAGATGTGCGTCCTCCCAAAACACGTGCTCACACCCACCCTTTGCGCACACGTGTGCACTTTGCACGAGTGCTGGTGGACACCCCCACCCCATGCCTGCACCCCCGGGCACTCACTGATGTTCTGCTTGTACTTGGGGTCTCCAGCGCTCTGGTTGTAGGAGAAGCAGACGGTCACCGTGATGCTGGGCGGGGGGAAAGGGGGCTGTGAGTGGAGCCCCAACAGCAGGACTGGCTGACCAGAGACGGGGGCAGGGGCTCACACGGCT
>NW_009713717.1:0-250 GCF_000703405.1 Apaloderma vittatum | reverse complement strand
GCGGCTGAGCACCCCCCCAACCCCACAGCAGCGCAACCGTTTCTTGTTTGGTGCCAGCTCCTGGAGCGGGGCACGTCCCTTGGTGCCCCAGGGTGCTGGTGGAGGCAGGATCTGACCCCAGGAGGTGGCAGGGAAGGCAGAGGGATCATCCCCGGTCCCTTACCTGAGCAGGACGATCCTCTCGGCCAAGCTGCCCACCAGCAGGTCAGGGTAGGAGTTGCCATCCACGTCCAGCCCCCCGCTCAGCGAG
>NW_009713716.1:0-520 GCF_000703405.1 Apaloderma vittatum | reverse complement strand
GGAGGAGGAACCTCTCTGAGATGTCATCTCCATGAAGAAACCCCCTTCTAGGTGCCACCTCCATTGAGGAACCCGTCCTAGATGTCACCTCCCTTGAGGAACATCACTGAGGAATCTCTCTGAGATGCCACCTCCTTGGAGAAAACCCCTTCTAGATGTCACCTCCATGGAGAAACCCTTCCTAGATGTCACCTCCCTTGAGGACCACCACTAAGGAACCTCTCTGAGATGCCACCTCCATGGAGGAAACCCTCCAAGATGCCACCTCCATGGAAAAACCCCTCCTAGATGCCACCTCCATGGAAAAAACCCCTCCCCCCTAGATGCCCCCGCCATTGAGAAACCCCTCCTAGGCGACACCTCCATGGAGGAGGAAACCCTCCGAGATGCCACCTCCATGGAGAAACCTCTCCTACGTGTCACCTCCTTTGAGGAACATCACTAAGAAACTGCTCCTAGATGCCACCTCCTTGGAGGAGGAAACCCTCTGAGATGCCACCTCCATTGAGGAACGTCACTG
>NW_009713715.1:0-234 GCF_000703405.1 Apaloderma vittatum | reverse complement strand
CGGGCCAGTGGTCCCTGCGCTCCGCCCGGCACTTACTGTTTCAGCCCCCCTGGCTGTCTGGCTGTCTGTCTGTCCGTCCGTCCGTCCCCTCGGATTAAAGTTGTTGCCACCAGCCTTCGCCTCTGCCTCCTGAAACAACTTTGTCTCCTTCCAACCGCTGGAAAACCTCCTCTTTTTCCTTGTTCTTCAATAATAATAATAATTAAGAAAAAAAACCACTAACGGCAATTTAAA
>NW_009713714.1:2139-2349 GCF_000703405.1 Apaloderma vittatum | reverse complement strand
GGTCCCCTGACCATGGTGGTCAACACGGGGGATGCTGATGTGGCCAAGCCTGCGATGAGATGCTGCACGGCACGAGGGCGTTGAGTCAATATCCTCAGTGCTCGTCCTGCTCTGCCCTGCTCTTGGGAGCCTTTAAGGTGCTTCCCAGAGATCTGTGCAGGACACGGTGTCATGGAGAGGGACAAGAAGGAGGTCCAGACGCTGGGAGCA
>NW_009713714.1:383-1777 GCF_000703405.1 Apaloderma vittatum | reverse complement strand
CCCGCGGGGGGGGGTGCTGTGGAGGGGTGAGTGCTGAGCAGGGCTCTGCTGGGCTCCATTCCTGGCAGCTCCTGCCTGGGGGAAGGCTTTCTTTCTGGGTGTCATTTTATTCAGAAACGTTCAACGTGGGCATTTACTGGCTGTGCTGTAGCTTCTGCCCTGAGCACGGGGACCTGCAGGGGAAGGAAGAGCAGCCGCGCCGTGTCGGGCTGAGTAGTCTGCATTTCCGAGATGCTGGAAGAAGCTGCTGGGCAGGTTTGTCCCATCGAAAGAGGCAGGGGAAGGTGCAGGGGAATCGTCGTCGGCCCCAGGTTGTGCAGAGGAAGCAGATGGGGTTCGGGTCGGAGCAGTCGCGGCCACCCGAGCAGGGCGAGTGTAACCTCCCAGTCCGGCCAGCAGTGACGTTGCTTCCTGCTGGGCGTCACAAAGGTGTGATTGTCTCCACTATAATTAAGAAAATATTTGTGGCCCGGTGAAGTTGGCTTTAAGTACGTGAACCCCCCGAAGGGCACAGGCTGCTGACTGCTCTATTAAACACGTGTTTTCTGGCAGACCTGGCTGCAGCACATGGGTCTGGGGCTGCTGAGCAGTCTGGTGCTCTGGTTGGCTGCTGGCAGGCTGAGACCTGGAAATGCTTTTAATTGACTCAAAGAGCAGTTGCCCATCTCAGAGACCTGAAGATAAACTGTAATCTAAACCAAGCTAAAAATAAGGAAAAGCCTTTTTAAAGTGCTTCCAGCTCTGGGCACAGAGCTCTTCTGAGCGTGGGGTTCGTTTTACCTCCCGTAGGTGCTGTTGATAAGAATGGGGCATAGTCTAAAGCCAGAACCACGGCCAGGGCTGCTTCTGAGCTGTGGAGTTCCCCGCCTGCGATGGCAGAGTCCTTCCCCATCCCAGCTGGTGTGGCTGAGGGTAGGCACTAGGCTGCTGCTGCATGAAACTAACCTTTGCTCACCACATCAAGTGAAAGAAAATCTCTCCGAGGTTTCCCTTTGGTCTGATTTTTGTTTCTTCACCTCCTCTGTTTGGTTTTTTTTTTTTTTCCCTCTCTTTTTGATCTTTTGAGAAATTCAGTCTATTCTTGGAGCTCTCTAAGAAACACTCCCCCCATCCTTGTCTCCATGGTACCATGACCCCTTCTGCCCCAAATCTCACATCCCTCTTCTGCAAACCGTTTCTGGCAGCTTTCCCTTTGGTCTGATTTTTGTTTCTTCACCTCCTCTGTTTGGTTTTTTTTTTTTTTCCCTCTCTTTTTGATCTTTTGAGAAATTCAGTCTATTCTTGGAGCTCTCTAAGAAACACTCCCCCCATCCTTGTCTCCATGGTACCATGACCCCTTCTGCCCCAAATCTCACATCCCTCTTCTGCAAACCGTTTCTGGCAGCCCGCCGCAT
>NW_009713714.1:0-319 GCF_000703405.1 Apaloderma vittatum | reverse complement strand
ATGTGAGCCGTGAGCCCAGGGGCTGCGGCCACAGGAGCAAACTTGGATTAGGGGTGATGTGGGGGCAGGATGGGGAGAGGAGAGATGGGGCTGCTGTGTCACGTCTCTAGAAAAGCCACTTGCTAGTCTACTGGGAGTGCCCCAATATTTACAGCCATAGTTTGAATAGATAATTTATTTACATGTACTTGAGAGCAGGAAAAGCTGGATGAGGGATCAGGATCACCCGGCTGATGGGTTGCTGTGCCAAAGGGGTGACTCCATGGGTGCCCAGCAAGTCGGGAGACCGGTGCATGCCGGCAGAGCACCCACTTCCCAA
>NW_009713713.1:388-1989 GCF_000703405.1 Apaloderma vittatum | reverse complement strand
ACAGGAATCACTACACGCTCCAAACCAAAATTTCTCAACTCTGGCAAACGTCTCAATCTAGATCTTTAACTCTGACGAAGGGGAAGCACGATGCTCTGATGAATCCCCAGCAGGTACCCCAGGTACCTCTGATGAATCCCCGGCACCGCACCGCTTCCTCTTCGGAGGAGCTGCCCGCCCGGCATCGCGCCTGACGCGGTGCTAATTAACGCCAGCGCCACGCCTCAAGGTCACAGGCACCTTGCTGTTGGCCCCAGAGGAGCCCCAGCCCTTTTTTTTCTCAGCTCTCCGCATCCACGGGGCCACGCGGTGACAGTTAATAAACCCGCGCTCGCCGTGAGGAAGTGGCAAAGATGAAAAGGGCACCGGCCGCCCACAGCTCCGACCGCCATCGCTGAGAAGGGGCCAAACTGTTTTGGAGGCAGGGCAAGGAAAATCAGACTAGGGCAGCAAATAAAGCGCTGCAGGGGTGTAGGATTGTCTGTCCCTACGGAGAAAGGTGAGCTTTCAGGTTCCAGCCCCCTCAGGAAGCCTAACAAGGAGGGCAGCATCCGGATAATCCTGTGATTCTTCTGATCAGTACTTGACAAGGCTGTTATTGCCGTCCCTGGAGGACTCCAGGACAACTCCTGAACTGCTCAGGAGTCTTCAAATCACGAAGATTATTATGAAAAAAAAAAAAAAAGCAGAAAAACTTTCACATAAAAGAACAACCATACAAACAAGGATAGGATACCAGGGAAAAACTTCCCTGCTTGTTCTGTGTTTCCAGAAAAGGCAGGAATCACCTGTTCTACAGGAGAAGGAAACAAAATAAAAATCTCTCCCCAGGCCTGCTGGGAGGGTTGGAACAGACAATCTGCGAGCAGCAGAATTACGAAGCTGTTTCCTGTGACAACATCCTGTGTAGATCCTGCAATGTATAGCGTGGGGCGAACTTATCGGCTTTGTCCTCAGCTGAGACACCGATGGCCTCCACCCCACTGTTTATTTTCACAAAATACAGAGAAACTTTGTACGGAGGAAGCTTCAAGCCCTGGAAGAAATTCCATTGAAAAGACAGATGAATTCAGAGGTTATAAAGGGAGAGCAGGAGTACCCAATCACATCTGCTTCTTTCCTTAGAAAAATAAACTAAAAATACCACAAGGATGAATTTTCACTCAGGAGCAGCTCAAGAGATGTTCCAAAATAAGTAAACAACTTGAGAATAAAATCTAGAAACACAAACGTAGCCCAATAAAAGCACCAAGAGGCCGGTGAACTCACCTTGCTGGCTACAGACATGGAGGGACTGGGCGAAGGTCTCCGAGAGCTGAAACACAAGACCAAAGAAGGATTTTACATGCACTGTATCTTAAGCAGTTTTTCTCTGGAAATACTTTCCAGCCAGTTATCTGCATCGGGGGAGAGTTATTCTGGAGATTTCACGTTCCTGCCTTGCTGCACTAAAGGTTTAGGCCGCTTGCTCTTACAGAAATAAGGATCCTGCGGGGTTTTACCACATGGGGCTGTTGAGTTTTGGATGGAGAGTCAGGACTTCCCCAGGAGACTTCCTCCTTGGCCTAACAGGCAGCTCCGGCCAAGTCCATCCCAGCTGT
>NW_009713713.1:0-357 GCF_000703405.1 Apaloderma vittatum | reverse complement strand
CCTTCCCCCCTCCCCCCGCCCGCCGATGCGTTTGACCCCGCTTCATTTCGCACGGCAGAAGACGGAGAGCTCTGCGCCAGCTACCTCGTGTTCAATCTCATTAGTATGTCTGGTGCTGTTCTTGGGAGCGGAGCGGGGGAAGCCCTACACCTCGGCTGCCCCTGTGCAGCTGCGAGGGGGGCACGCGCGGGGATTTCTTCACCACGAGGAACAAAGCGGAGGCCATTGGGGCTGAGATACGTGGATTCACCGCCGGCGTGCCCCGATCCATCGCCCACAGAGCGCTGTCAGCTTCCCTGCCCGGCTTCAGGACGTCGAACCCCCAGACCGATGGGCATGTTCGTACCAGCGCCCTCC
>NW_009713712.1:0-5050 GCF_000703405.1 Apaloderma vittatum | reverse complement strand
GAAGCAGCGAGTAATTCGGTTCTTCTGCTTTGTCTGCTCTTACTGGCCAAGCCGGACTCGATCAGACGCTCTGCGTACCTTGAGCTTAGCCAAGAGTGTCAGCTCAAACCATGTATTGAAGCTGGGAAATGAGATTTCCTTAGAGCTGGGCAGCGAGTAAGGAGCTTAGGAACGCTCCAGATCTGTGGATTTTCCTTTATGTGTTTGTGCCTCAAAATGACTCATGTCTCTTGGTAGACATCTTGGCTTTGCTCTTTGAGGAAGCGTCTCTTAGCTTTTTATATATATATAGTTAAGCTTTACAAAAGGTTGTTCCTGCAGGAAAGTCCTTGGTGAAAAGTGTGAAGCGGGTGCTTTTCCAGTCCCCCTCCGGCTCTCTTAGCTTTTCCAGTCCCCTCCCCAGCGTTGTCCTTGAGCCCGGGCGGTGCAGGGCTGCCAGCCCCTTGGCTCACCTGGCCGCTGCGCAGAGGCTGAGCCGCAGCCGCGAAGGCTGCCAGCGCAGGAGAGGACAGCAGTGGCTCGTCACCCCGTTAATCACCGCTGGTTATTGCTTGGCAGCCTCCCGGAGCCAGCTCCCATTCTGCCGTTTCACCTTGGGCCTCGGCTCTGGCCCCGTTCCTGCCAGCAGCTTCCAGCGCCGAGTGCCAGACCTGGCTGCCTTTCAGCTTCTGGGCTTGCTGTAGGAAGCGTGCTCGGTCACTGAGAAGTCTGGAATCGTTGCTGGGATCTGAATTAAAGGTTTCAAATGAAAGAAACGGCTTATTGTTCGCGGTGCCTTTTTGGGATCCTGCTGTTCTCCTTCCATGCGGAGCCGTCGTTCCCCTGGCAGGGCTCTTATCGCCAAATATGAAGCTGAATTTTCATGTGCTTCCCATTTTTCCCTTAAAGATCCTGGGGTTTGTCATTGATTTTTCTCCAAACAGCTCCTGGCCCGTTGGAGCAGCCTTTGGCGTTGCTCTTGGGGCTTGGTGCTAAAGAAGAGGCACGTGTGTTGGGGATGGTCCTGTCGGAGGGCACGGCACGCCCCGGGTGCAGAGCACTTGTCCTCGTCCCTGACGAGTGCTGGAGCCTTTTACAAGCTGAGCATTGATGTAACTGGGCTTCGGGCTCCGGTGTCAAACCCTTCAGGTTGTGCATCATCAGCGCTTTTTACCGCAGTGCTGCTTTGCATGCCCGTCCCCGTGGCTTTGCAGGATTCTGCAGTCTTCCCCGACAGAAATTTCATCAATTATGCTTTAGCAAAGCTGCCGGGAGAAGGTTTGTAGCAGTGGTCCTCTTCCCAGGGACAGTGCTGTCTCCGAGCGAGGAAACCTGCTGGTGGATGTTAATTCAGCCCCCAAACCTCGAACTGGGCTGGCAGACGGCACCTGCTCGCTCGCGCTGGAGCTTCTCGGTGGGGAGAGCCTGTGTGGGTTGTGCAGTCGAGTCCGCTGACACCTGTGCCTGGATTTCGGTGCCCCTCGGTGTGCCTGGTAGGCAGCTCCACACCTGCCTTGCTGCTTTAACGCCGAAGCACCGCGGCTCTGGGGCTGATGTTGGGGCACAGCCTCCAGCAGCGAGTTCCCGCGGCAGCGGTGAGGCTGAAGAGCAAAGCTGTGTGGTGAGATCTAGGAAGGTGCTGGTTCCTTTGAGCAAACAGAACAACTGTTTGGGCTCTCTTGAAATGCATCCCGAAATACTGAGGTACCCTCTACAGGCAAAATATGCCAGGAGCTGGGGAGCAAAGCTCCTTTCTACCCAGATGGTGGCGAACTGGCTGGGTTCTGGGAGGCTGCTCGGGGAGCCCGGGCTTTCCGAGGCAGGGACAGCGCAGCATGGCGCTATTTGGGTTTTAAAACGCTTTTCTCAATACGCAATCGGGTCAGTAAGCTCTTTTGTTTACCCCTTCTGCTAGGTCGCCATAAAGATAATTGATAAGACGCAGCTGGATGAAGAAAATCTGAAGAAGATATTTAGAGAAGTTCAGATCATGAAGATGCTTTGCCACCCACATATCATCAGGTTATACCAGGTAGGAGCGCTCCCCGGCGGGTTTCCCATCCCTCTGCGCTGTAGCTTTATGCTGGGAAGTGGTGCTTTCTCGAGGGTTATCCCTCCGCTTCTCCTGCATGAAATATTGGGAAAGTCCTTGATGTTTCAAGGTCTTCGATTAGAGGGGCAGGGGGGAAAGTGTGGTTAATCCTTCCCTTTTCTGGGAGATCACGCTCCCGCTGCAGGCTGGCCTCCGGCCAGTTGTTTATGGCTATTGTGTCCTTTTCTCAGTTTCCCGGTTGGAACCGGATGCGGGCTCCCCTTAAATGAAGGGAGGGAGCAGGGCTGAAAGCAGGCAGCACCCTGCTCTCCTGCCCGCTTGCCCTGTGGCCCCGAGGACTCGCCGATGTGCCCAGCGCTTTCCTGGAACGTGATCCATTGCAGCGGCACCGTTTGCAGGCTTCTGCCGCTTGTTTGGCCTTCATGGTCTGCAAACACAACCCCCAGGGCCAGCTCCACGTGTGCTGCCCTTCAGGCACATCTCCGGTGGTGCCACGTCCCGCGGCAGAGCGGGGAAGGTGTGCCGGGCCGGAGCCAGGCGGACGGCAGCGGGGCAGGAGCAGGGGAGTACAGGTGGCCAACGCCTCGGCGAAATGTTCGACACTGCTTGGGGAGCTGTTGGCCTGAGGAAAAGCTCCCTCCCTGGGCCTGTGTGGGAAAAGAGGAGCCCCTGTGTAGCGTGTTTCACATGGCCGTGCTTTCTGGCTGCTTTCCGTGGCACTTATTGTTAGATAAAAACTAGGAAAAGGTTGAGTTGGGAACCCAGAGCCCTTAATGGATTTTTGTTAGGAATCAGAGTTTAAAAAAAAATCACATTTTCTTCAGCTTGTAAAACCTAACAAGTGAAAAACGAGAAAGTGCCTCTAATGACAGAAGGCTATCATAGAACAGAACACAAATTTCCAATTACTGAAATGGCTTTTTGCACACAGCGGTCTCCCTATCTGTCACGTTTCTGTCCTTGTGTCCAGGTTATGGAGACGGAGAGGATGATTTATCTGGTGACTGAGTATGCTAGCGGAGGGGAAATATTTGGTAAGTACATTTACTGCATTCTTTAATCAGATAATGCACTCGGTCAACTACAGTAAACTGAAAATAGCCGCTGCTCTCTTGTTTCACTTGAGAGATGCCCTTCAGCCCGAGAACTTTCCATTGACAAGAGGGGCAAAGAAATAAATGCTACCGTCTCAATGGAAAAATAACTTCAATAACCTCTGTTTCTTCTTTGGGTTTCATTGACAGGTGGTCCTGCTCCTCTTTTATGCTGACTGTGAGATTAAAGGTGTTGGAAATAGTCACCCAGTGCCGTTTTGCAGTGCTCCTGAATACTTGCTTCCCAGCAAGTTGTACGAAACTTGTTGATTATAGCGGAGATGTTGGCGATCATTAGTACCTTTCAACGAAACGGGCAGTGCTGTGCTTCTGTAGAATTTTATTTCCCAAACTGTGTCTTTTCCTGTCTTTTTGATATCTGATGCTCTCTCCACGTGCATTAGTTGTGTCTGTTTTAAACTCCATTGTCTGCCCACGCTGTTTGGGTCGAGCTTTCTTGACCGTTCTTTATGGGAACAGAAGTATCTGTGCAGCACAACTGCAAGAACTGTTGACTGATTTACTCGTTTGGTTGCTTTATTGCAGCGACCAATAGGAAAACTTCTAGAAAGAGAGATTTGCTTACACACTGGGATTTTGTGCCAGGTGGCAGAGTCTGAATTTTGCGAGATTAGTCTTTACTAGATTAGCCTCAGAAGAGGGAGAAATTCCTTTGCGCTTGAAGCGAGCCAGCTCAAATCTGGTTCCAGGCGATGGCCTTGCAAGGACGCCTCGTACGGCCTGCCAGCCACGAGGAGACGCTCGCCTTTTTGTCCTGTTCTCTCACTGCATTGGACTCACTTTTAATGTCGGAGCCTCTCCCTCGGCTGCAGCTGAGGCTGGGTTATGCTCAAAGGGGAAGCTCTTAGGGAAACGAGGAGAGGCAGCTCGAGCTGAAGCCTGTGGGTTTCCAGTACCCTGGTAGGTGCTTGTCGCTGCCTTCTCAACGCTTGGCCAAGCCCTTTGGATCTCTTCGCGGAGAGAGTGACAGCTGAAGGAAGCTGCAAGTAGCAGCTGGTGTTGGAGAGTGTGGATCTCCTGGTGAAAAACTTGACTTCCTCCAGCCGAGCCTTCCACTGGTTTCCTCAGGCGCAAATCACAGTTCTGGGCGCTCAGCGATTCCGAAGGCTCGTGAAATTCCTCTCACCTCGTGCAGTGAGCCGTAGCCGCAGCAAAAGCTCTTGAATCATATTATTCGCCTGTGTGTGGATCACCGCAGAAAAGTATAAATCGCTTTCTGCTTTTTCTCCCCCTTCTGTTGAATTTGGCAGAGATGGGCTCATCTTTTTTTAAACCCAGAACTATGTGCAGGCTCATATACAAGCTTGGAATGAATTCTCTCGGTTACAAAAATAGCCTTCTGCATGAGTTTTTTAGTGAAAAACTAATCGCTTTCTGAAATACTTGGTGCCGTAGTAAACGCAGCTCATTAGCATGGCTAATTTCCGTGACGCTGCCCAGCGTTTCATCCTCCTTGGTAGCTGGGAGCAGCCAGTCGTGTGGGAGCTGGGACGAGTCTCCTGAGCCGAGCCAGGAGGCTGTGCCCTCGCTGGCTGCCGCGGAGCCTTTTCAGGCGCTGCACGAGGCCCCACGCGCCCTCGGCAGTAGAGCTCGGAGGGGAAAACCAAAGTCTTGGCTTTCTGTAATCGATTTCCTGTGGAGCCAGTAAGACTTTGTTCTAACAGCGGAAGCGTTTTGCACGCAGGAAATGGCAACCCGTTTGGGGAAGGCTTCCTCGCCGCCGTTTCCACCTCCAGGAATCTCACGTCCTTGTGCCGGCGAGGGGAAAGTCTTGTCACGGCACGGGCTGGCTTTTCACCTGCCCCGGCTCTGCTGTGCCCTGGTGTCGGGCGCTGAGGTGGGACCTGGGGCTTGGCTGCGAGTCCGTTACTACTGTGTCTTGGTTTAGAAGACAGGGGAAAAG
>NW_009713711.1:0-407 GCF_000703405.1 Apaloderma vittatum | reverse complement strand
AATTAATTTTTAACCCCCATAAATTAATTTTTAACCCCCATAAATTAATTTTCAACCCCCAATTTAATTAATTTTAAACTCCTAATTTAATTTTTAACCCCTATAATTTATTTTTAATAGCTCAATTTAATATGTAACTCTCCAATTTAATTAATTTTAACCCCTTAATTTAATTTTTAACCCCCAATTCAATTAATTTTTAACCTCCATAATTTACTTCTTAACCCCCATAATTTAATTTTTACCCCCACAATTAAATTGATTTTCACCCCAATTTAATTTTTTCCCCAATTTAATTTTTAACCCTCAATTTAATTGATTTTTACCTCAATTTAGTTTTTACTCCCCAATTTAATTTTTACCCCGATTTAACTTTTATCCCCTCGAAGTAAATTTTACACACCAAA
>NW_009713710.1:545-1584 GCF_000703405.1 Apaloderma vittatum | reverse complement strand
TGTCACCGCTCGCAGACACGGTCCTCAGCGCCCTCCGAGGTGCCGACACGCGTGTCGATCGTGCTGAGCATCCCTCAGCTCTGCATCAGCCCCAGGGAGGACCGCTGGTCTGCGGTGGGACCCTGTGGTCCCTCGTCCCAAACCCTGTAGGTTGTCGGGGTGGGTGGGAGGCTGCTCGTGGAGGATGGTCTCGGAGGATGCTTTGCTCTCGGAGGATGCTCTGCCCTCCGGAGATGCTCTCTGGGGGATGCTCTGCTCTTCTACGATGCTCTTTAGGGGGATGCTCTTTTCTCCTCACCCGGGCAGAGCACCTGTAGGTCCCTCATTTAGCTTCTGCTCACAAACACCCCAGAAAAGTGCCACTGGATGAAGAAAGGCAACTTGCGTGGTCCTTGCAGGGGGGTCTGATGGCGAGTAGGACCCCCAAGAGTGTTTTTCCACTGGAAATAGGGGAACCAGCCAGCGTGACACCTCCTTTGTCCTCTTGGGGTGAAAGCAGAGCTGTTCCCCAGGAAGATACAGCCCCACGTGTGCTCCTCCAACCCTGGCGGCTGCCCCAGCCCCCCCCGCCGTGACACACCGCTCACCCGGGCAGCGGTACAGCTTGCGAGCCTTGGCGATGTCCCCTTTGCTCAGCGGCGTCCGTTGGCCGATGGCGGGCCGGACCCCGTTCACGTCGTACTTGGGCAGGATGGTGTCGAGGAAGATGCCCCTGGGGCGAGAGCAGGAGGAGGCTGAAGCCGGTGGTCAGAAAGCACCGGCTGCTCCCTGCCACCACGCTAAAAACAGCCCGGCTAATTAAAGCCCGCGGGACAGTGAGTCAGCGGGTACGTGTCCCCGCTGGGACAGCACCGTCCCTGCAAAGGGATGATGCTGTGGGGATTCATCCTGCCTGGCACAGTCCCAGGGCTGAGCTACCACCCCAACAGATAATTAAGGGCATCTGCTGGAGGCACAAGCCTCGCACCAAGTGTGTCGACCTCCCTGCAGGACTCTGAATGTGCCATCATCCCCTGGGGGCTCCATGCCCCTGTCCCCC
>NW_009713710.1:0-438 GCF_000703405.1 Apaloderma vittatum | reverse complement strand
CTCCTCCGGCTCCATCTTCAAGAAGTTGTACTCCTGCCCTGCAGAGGCAGGCGGGACGGGCACACCGTGAAGAGGGATCCCGCCTTCGGCAGCACCCCGCGGCGGGGAGGAAGAGGAGGAAGAGGAGGGAGGCTGGTCCCTACCTGGCTGGATGTTCTCCCGGATGATGGAGACGTGGTCATCCCGGTCGGGGCGCGTGTGCTCGTGCCAAAACCCGATGACGTGGCCCAGCTCGTGCACCACGATGCCGAACTTGTCGCAGTTTTTGCCGATGGAGATGGCCTGGGGTCCCCCTCCTCGGCGCCCCACGTAGGAACAGCACCTGGGGTGGGGACGCAGGTAGCATGGCCTGAGCCCCAGCTCTCCAGGGGGATGTCCCTGTCGCGTGGGCATCCCTGTGCTGCTCCACGAGTCAGGTCGAGAGCATCGGTCCTGCAT
>NW_009713709.1:0-7393 GCF_000703405.1 Apaloderma vittatum | reverse complement strand
GCGGTACTGCCCGGGCACAGAGCCCGAACGTGGAAGTAGTAATACATTCCGCGCTGTCCCACAGGAGTTTGCCTAAAGTGCCTCAAGTGGCTTTGCCGCTTTTTTTTCCCGTTTATTTCTTTTTTTTTGTGGTAAATTTCTTTTGAGATGGTTTAGAGATGGAAAGCTGGAGCTAGTGGGTTTTATCCTGTTTCCTTCACAGAAGTTCTGAAACGTTTTGGACGACGACGGGCATGTTCCCCCAGGAATTCATTATTGGTTTCCCTAAATGCGTGAAAATCAGCAAAGTTGCAATTCAGTGTTATTTGGGTAAGGCTTCACGCGTCGCAGTATGTAATACGTACATGTGTCTGTGCCTATGTATGTATATTCTCAGAGTGGTGTCATTCTCCAGGCAGCCACTTGTAAGGGATTCATAAGGTATCAGCTTCACAAAGCAATTTTCCTTCATGTCTGAAATTTTTCATAAATAAACCAGAAAAAGATGGAAAGTCCACCCCACCTGCACTTCCTTTGTTCTTAAAACAAAGCTTAAAATTAACTGTTCTTGTTTCACAGTGATGATGGTTCTAATTTGATGGGAAGGACTACAGTACTTGGTCTTGTAATAATTTATTTTAAGTATTAATTTTTATAATTTCATAGGATAGAACTCTCTTGGTATTTTTTAAATAATGTGAAGGAAAATGTGAATTCTAAACCGGAAAGGACTGTTCTAAGGTCAGCATGGATACAGCTTGACCATAAGCAGAGGCTACACAAAAGACATAAAAATTTTACGTTGTTTGTCCACCCTGGAACACGGGGATTGTGGTGTATTACAGCCCTGCCTCATCAGTTAGAGGAAGAATAGATTAATGAATGGATTTCAAGTGCTTTGTAGATGAAAGGTGATGGAATGAATACCATTATCAATAACGAATACGAATTTGTGTTAATATTTTAAATACATATATATTTTAGTGCGGACCTTAAGGATTGAAAGAAGCGTATCCAAAGACCCAGTAGATTTTGAACAGTGTGTTGAAAAAGGTAAGATTCTGAATCTGAAGCAGCAGGGACTTTGTGGGAATAATGTTGATCTTTTTCAGTGAGTCGTCTTAACCCCCTGTCTATTTGTTGAGTAGTCACATGTGGCTCGATGATTATTTTATTAGATTTTAATGTAATAGTCACATTTAAATGGAGCTCGTGAACACTGTTGGTCTCTGTAGTGGTTTGGAGATATAAAATGCTGTATAAGGGCTAAAAGCACTGCGTGTGCCCTCGCTTTTATGTTCCAGAAATTAAACCCAGACTTAAATGATATAATAGAGTGCCATTTTCTTCATTGTTTGTTTGGCTGGCTTTTGTTTTCTTTTTAAATGCCTCTTGAGTGATGTTTTATAAAACAGTGTAATGAGTGGTGTGTATGTATATACACTGGGATATTGCAAAAAGTATCTGTTCTCTTAAATCACCTTGTGAAAGAAAAAGAAATAAATTTCTGTAGGCATTCTAATCTCCTGGTCCTTGAACTTTGTTGAACTCTGAAGTCCAATGAAAACTTTGGACAGCGTTGCACATTATTCTTAATTATTTGCTTTAAAATATATTTTCTAGATTTGCAGCACACAGAAGGACAGCTGCAGATGGAAGAATTCCCAGTGAGTATTTACAGTTTACATCAGTAGTGGTTCATGAAATGGGTTGTCTAGGCTAACTGGGGAGAAAAGGTCTCTTCCGACCAAAAGTGTTCTGTGATTCTATGAAAAAACAAAACGTGTCTTTATTTACAGTTATTTCTAAGTTGATGTTAAGATACGGGAACTTGCAGGCCATGGTATGAAATTACATGCCATGATTGCCTCTTTGTAGATTATGGTATGAAATGGCACCTGCCTACTGCTCCTAACTGTGTGAAAGAGCTCTTTGCAGAAGTGTGGCAGTCTTCCCTCCTTCAGCTCTTGCTTTTAAGGCTGCAGTATTCAGGAGGGGTGGGACTTTTTTGAATTGCTGTCATCTAAAGAAACTAAAGCTGGCTAGATCTGTTAAAGGAGTTTGATTTATTTGTAATTGTAAACCAGACACAGGAATATCTAGATTCTTTTGTCTAACAAACTTCTGCAAATGTTGTTTGATAGTTGTGTTACCACAGAAAATGCAATAACTTTACATTTTTCCTTGTACAGCTTCCTGATTTCCAAGCCACTTACTTGCGTTTCATTATCAAATCTGGCTTTGATCATTTTGTATCAGTGCACCGGGTGATGGCAGAGGGCACAGCAGAAGACACTTAAGTCCAGCTTAAATTTGTACCTTTTTTTTTCTTTTTGTAAAGAAGTTACGTTTTGTATCTGTAGTGCAGATAATATTTGGAATTAAAAACTTGTATTAAAGTGTTTTTTGAAGGTAATGATGTAGTATGTATTCCTCACCAGCTTAATATATCTAATAGAATAGAATCATTTAGGTTGAGAAAGACCGTTAAGATCAGCAAGTCCAACTGCAATAACTCTTGTTAATTGTAGTAACAGCTCTCTAGTTTTATAACCTAAGCTGTTACCTTAGAACAGCTGAACGTAACTGAGTTTAGATTAGTATGTTTATATCAGGCTTTCTTAATATATGAATTAAAACTCAATTTCCTGTAAAATCTTGCCCTTGCATTCTGAGTTAAATAGGGAAAAAAAAAAGTGAAATACTTAAATGGTCCTACTGTCAAACAAATCCTTCAAGAGTTCTTAAATTGGTAACTTTCTCATCAGCTCAAACTGTTCTAGATTAATGGCATGACTATAAATGTTTACTAATGCTTAGAAATAACCTGGAAGGGCAGGGCGGGAAGGGAAATAATCTGAAGCCATATGAAGTGCTCTGATAGATTTTTAATAATTGTAGATCAATCCCTTGTTTCTATAAACATTTTCTCCAGTCGGGTCACAGCCGTCTGTGCTTTGAGTTGTGACCGTCATAACAAATATTAATAGAAACAGTTGCAAACAGAGATTGTCTTACTCAGAAGCCTTCTGAAGTCAGTGCAAGTGAACATTTAGGAAAATTATGTATACAAAAGTATGCATAGAAAAATGATGTATACAGATGTATACAAGAGACACCTTAACAATGTGAAATGGGGTGTTTTGCCTGCTAGTCTGTTTTTGCAGATGTCACGACCCATGAAGTTTATCCTGCAGGATATTCCTTGCAAATGCAAACATCGGGATCCCACCCTGACAGCTCAATGGACCCAACTACAAGTCGTCACTGCATGTGGTGTAAATGTAGTAAGATACTGCAGTGCTGTAGTTTGGGTTGTAGTGATGAGACTTGAAAACCTCTAGACAAACACATAATGAACCATGTTACAGATGCTCCCTAAATACATATACATTCGTCTTTTGTTGTCTCTGCTGTTAACCTCTTTGTTTTCTTCTTAGGTCTCTGAAAACTTTTTCACTGAGCTTTTTTATCCAGGTAGTCTTTACTCTGAGGTCCTCCTCTTTTTCTACTTCAGTTTTTCCAGGATGGCGCGTATTTCCTGGGGGTGATAATTCCAAGGCCCCGCTCCTCCCTGCAAAGGCAATAAAACTGTATAGTGAAGGTCGAACAGGCCAAGCACAAGCCCTGTAGAGTGCAGCAGCTGCACCACAACCGTGGACACGATGTGCTTGGGCTTCCTTCTTGTGGCAGCTGTCGCATGGGAGACGGTGTATGTACAGGTTACACCCTGCTGTGTAAATGGGACAGGGCCAATGTCTGGATCCTGGAGCTGGAACGTGTTCCTGGATCTTAGATGTACCTAGTTTCCTGATGAGGCAAAAGATAAATATTTGAGCAAGACTGAGGTACATCAAATACGTACATTATAAAGGCTCGGACTGGCTTTGCTGCAGGTCCTTTTCTCTCCACAGTTACAGTGAAATGTAAAATTTTTAGCTCTTGAATGAAATACTGACTGCTAAATGTAAAGCATCCTCAAATTATTCTGGAATTTTAAAATCTTAGTATATTGTGCTCCTTTTTATTGTTGATATTTTTTACCTTGTAGACAACCTTCCCTCCTTGAAGTAGATAGAGTCGTTCTGGCAAAGCAGCGTATTTTGAACTGCTCAGGTTTTCCATGGTGTCTAAAACCACTGGACATAAAGGATTATTTTTCTGAAGAAATTGTGCTGCGATTTTTCGATCTTCAAGGCTTCTGTGATTTTTAATAACGATATTGTTTTTAAAAGCCCATCCATCTAAAACAGATGAGAAATGGATTTAGGAAGCAATATTTTGAACAGGTGTTAAGGGCGACTGTTTGTCATATCCCAAAACTATGTGGAAAAAATACACAAATTGTTCCTAACACCAAAACTTACCATGAAACAAAAGCCCCCTCTCCCCTTGGAGTATGAGAACACTAAAGTTTTTCAAGTAAGTGGTCCCAAGATCTAGGTGTTTGAGTGTTTTTCAAGTTCAACAAACTCTTATTTTCCCCTTGCCCTGGATTCAGAAATATTTGCTGTGTTTTAGCTGAAATTTTCCCACATTTATCAATCCTAGAAAGACAGCAGGTGGTGGACATATATCCAAGTTGCGTAAGGTTTGCTAAAATTATTGGCACAGAGGGGATTTTGAAAGGGTGAGTAGTGCTATCAGCTGATCCTCATTCATTTAGGAGCATTGTGTGTAACTCCTCCTTGTAAAGGAGAAACTTGTAGCAGGTTTTGATGACTGAGTTACTACGTGTTTCTCAACTACTTAAAGTGATGTATCGTTACAAAACTTGAAAATTTTAGAGGTTATCTTTTAGGAAACCACCTTAACTCTGAGATGAAATCAGTGCCAATGGGTTACCTGGAGTCCAGTGTTGATAAAGAGTGTGTATAGTTTGCTCCATTTTTCAAATTAGAGTCTGCATCCCGTTCCTGAGACATGTTAATTATTATTTTGTTTAAACACATAATTTGCTGGCATCATACACTTAGCCTTTCTATGAAATGCTTTTTTTTTTTTTTTTAACTCTTCCGAAAGGAGCTGTCTTAACACTGAGAGGAAGCTGTGTAAAGATAGAACTATGTGCTTCACCTTCACAGAGATGAGTGTCTTCAGCAGAGAGACCTGAGAGTAAAGTCAGATGTGTGAGTAAAATCTGTGGAGAATTAGGGACACAAACTGCTGCCTAGATTTAGTGTCACCACTTTTGATTTGAGGAAGATTTCTTTCCCATTTGCAGTTCCCTCCTTTGCCAACACACTTTTCTTCCTTAAGGGAGAGATATGTGGCTGAAATTTTGGGAGGCGTTACTGTGATGTTTGTACCGTACCTGCTGCATGAGCTTCTTCGATGTAGATGATAAGGAAATCTGCTATCGAGCTGAAATCTTTGACGAGCTTGTTGAACTCATCAAATTTTAACATAAACGAAGGTCAGGTGCAGCTTCCAAAATTCAGGATTAAAGGTCGGTTATCTAGGAAAAAAAATAAAAAGGACAGTTTGTGGTTAAATCAGTGGTGGGAGCAAGGACAGAAGTAAAAGAGACTTTTCAAAGGGCAGGGATTTAGGGATGGACACCAAGGCAGAGTTTTAATGCCTTTTAATGAACCAATTGGACTTTTTCGAGGCTGAGCTGAGTGGAGGCTGCAGGCTTTTGAGTTGTGTGTCACAGGCTTGCATGCTTTCAAGGTATTTCTGCAATTTCCTGTCCAAACAGAACTCTGGTTATATATTATCATTTATTAAATCAATGTTACACAAACCACGGGCAAAAGTGTCTATACAGTTGCTTCCAAATTAACGCAGTGTGTGCCCAGAGGTGTTACCATCTGTTTACAAGGGGTTGTTTTAAGAGAACTTGCAGAATTTTTAAGTATCTATTGTAGTCTATGCTAAATTACCTGAAATTTGTTCAAGATCTCCCTTCTGGCTGGCCTTAACCTCAAAGACTGCTGCTAACGTAGATCCACATCCTAAAGAAACTAATAAAGAGCGGCACCTTCCTGTAGATACTGTGTATCTGTTTTCCAAATTTGCATCCTGTTTTCTGCATAAATACATATATATATATATATAATGAGAAAAGCAGAGTTGGAGAAGGATGTAATCCCTCCCATGGAGATTGAGACTGCAGCTTAATGATTAATTCCACATTCTATAGAGATCTCCGTGGGAGGCAGTGGGCAAAGTACAAAGCAGCTACTTTTTCTTTTGCTTTATTTCTAGTCACTTTGAATCTGGAGAAAAAAACCCACCAATGAACCATCATGTGCTTTCTACACTTTAGGCTGGCTAAGGGAGCTGGTGTGGGGCTTTCTGTAGGTACAGGGAGTGACAGCCAGCGCTCAGAAATCACTGCACATGGTTCCGATTCTGGGTCTTCTATCCCTAAAACAAATTATCTTGACTTTCAGTGAAGAGGTGTTTCCTAGCAGAGACAGCTTTTGCAAGAGGTTCATAATCTCCCTGGTGTGAAGGGGTGTTGTAGCCAGGACGATAAACACAGGTTGTTTTGAAAATCAAGCGGCAGAGAGCTGGAGAGAATGTGCACCACCTTCCCCATCAAGTGAACCTCTGGTCTGCCCTGCCAGGTGCTCTCACGCTGGCTGCCTGTCCCTGCTCCCTCGGCAGCCTCTTCTCATTTTCCGTCTCGGCAAAGCAAACCCAGCTATCAGCTCGTTGACTGACCTTGCATGAAGTCAAAGAGATGACGGACATCCCCATCGGAAGTCACCACCGGCGTGTTGGGAGCAGGATGTCCCTCGTGGGCTTCATCCTCCAGCCTCTTCCACTTCACCTTCAGCACAAAGAGCAAATACTTGAAGCTGAAAAAAGTCGGACCCCAGTTTTCGTAGCTGAACTTTGGATTCTGATTCATTCTGCTCTTTTCACCCAGTTTCAGGATGTGTCTTTTCATGGCGTTGGGGAACAGTATCATCAGCGTTTTGCCGATGACAACAGATGCAGTGACATGCACGAGGATCAGGATTTTTTCTAGGAAAACCCGGAGGCTGAACATTGTGGTGGTGGAGGAAGCCTGACCTCTTCCAACAGAGCGAAGCACAATGGCAGGGGCAAAGGTAGAGTGCGAGGGGGAGGAAAAATGCCCACGTGTTTAGCCAAGTTTCTGCCTCGCCTTGCTGGCCGTCACCTCCCCACAGGCCTCAGAGCCTGCCAGCCATGCCGAGGGCCCCCCCCCGTGCCTACGCCCCGCCCAGCCATGCTGAGGGCAGCCGTGGTGGATTTGTAGTACTAACCACACGGTTCTAAAGTTTATCCACAAATTTGTTTTTTGTGTTTTGTCCACAAGGGCTGAATTGGGATGTTTCCCCTGAACTAGGTAATAACCCTGGGAGCTGTTACACTCAGACCTCACGAGTTTTCGCACGGGACCTTCGAAGCTGATGCACGGGAGCTGGGGCTGGCGCAC
>NW_009713708.1:0-1270 GCF_000703405.1 Apaloderma vittatum | reverse complement strand
CGGCTTCGTAAATTTCATTCAGTTTGGTCCAATAGCAGGAGAAGAGCGCCTGGTACAGCCTGGACCTCTCTCTCCCCCTCCTTCCCCGCTCTCCCCCCCCCTCCCCTTCCCTCTCTCTCCCAGCTCGCCTTGCCTTGCAGATCAGTCTCTCCCCGGCTCGGTCTCTCTGCATAGGCAATCACAGCTCCTACTCGCATACCCAACTCTCCCTTCTTGCACACTGATTGCAATGAATTTTCTGCCCGAACGCAGGTCGCTTACAACCGAGAACACGAGTTTCCTTCAAATCCAGTGTTGTCTTTCTTGTTGTTATCTTTAATTATTTTTTTTCGCCCCCTTCGTGGCCGTTGCATTCCTTTGGAGAAGCGAATCGCGTTGGATTCCAAAAAGGACAGCAGGAACCGTGTGTGAATAATCCCGGCTGCATGATAGCCCCAGAGGATTTCGTGAAAGAATCTGGCTGTGTAAAAAAGACCCCTATGCTTCTGCAGCTATTCCAGTGTTAAGGTAGGAGTACTGGATTTGCCGTTTGAGTGTTCATTTTCATTTTTTCTGTTGCTTTTTTCTCCCCTTCCCTTTTCTTTTTTCTTTTTTTTTTTTTTTTCGGCGAGGGTGGGGGAGAGGTGTTGCAGTTGGTACTCTGGCAAAGGGCGAGCAGTTTGCTGCAGTCGTCTGTGCTTTTACTTTTCCCATCATGATAAAGCGATACTTTCTTTCTGCCATCTCCACCATCATATGCGATCTCCTTGTCACATATGCATATTTATGCAAATTTATTTCTTTTTTATCTCTTTGGTCTCGTCCCCTACATCCCTCTTGCACCATAATTTGTTTGGAGGCATTTTGCTGCAATCAGCTATTTGGAAAGGCTCTGGGGTTCTGTGTGAGATGTTTACAAAGTAGCTCTGCCTTACAGCCAAATAAACAGAAGAGTGTAGAGGAGAAGGAGGGAGAAATATCTGCAGTACAGGCAGAGAGAGAAAGAGCGAAGCCACAGTTTCCTTCAAGCGCGGAGAGGGGCAGGAGCGGTACCTCATGCTCTGTGTGCGCCTGTGGTTTTCAGGGAAACACAAAACCAACACGTTGGATTTTGGTTAACCACTTCCCTGGCCACCACCGCAACCACAGAAAAGCAAAAGGGGACGGGGGACGGGGAGGGGGGAAGAACAAGGGAGGCGGCTGTTCAGAGGAAATCTTGGCTCTTCTTGCATTAAACGGTTCGCCTGGCTTTGGCTTGAGCTATTCCGTGCTGGGTTTTTCTTCGTCCTTT
>NW_009713707.1:0-1007 GCF_000703405.1 Apaloderma vittatum | reverse complement strand
CTTCTGCTGCCTTGTCAAATGCCTTTCATTTCCTCAGTTTCTGTTTCAGCTCTCGTGCAGGCGTGGTTACACAATCCGCGGCTGTCTTGGGGTTTTGCCAATTATTGTGAGCCCAGGCCATTGCTGGTGGAGCAGGACATGTACTCCTTCAGTTTTTCAGCAGTTGGGGTGCAGACAAGCACCAACAACCATGGCTTACAGCTGCTAGAAACTCTCCGGGCTTATAGCTGAGAGGCTCCTTCCTGGTTCTCACCATCCATGTTTATGGAATTGAGAATTGTTGTCCCCTGGGACCTTCCAACACCGAGGGGGTACCGTCTGTGATGCCAATTTAAGGTCATGTCCCGCTCAGAAGAGGGAGACAAGTGACTTTAGATTTGTAAATCCCTGAAACAATGAACAACGGTGAGACAAGTCTCAAAGCCCAGACACAAACATTTATTAACTTCCCACAGCGTCTAACTTGGACTCACGCTAATCTGTGACACATTAGGGCCAATGATGTAATATGACTTACTGATAGCAAGGAACAGACCAGGTGTCCAACAAACTCCAGCAAGGTGTAGGACGTGCCATGCAGTATGTAACGATAAAAAGGAAGGACAGACGAAGTACAACCTAAGCAAGCAGTGTGATCTGCCTTATGTTACTTAATGATAGTGAAAGAAAGGGGGGAAAGAAGAAAGAGAGAGCGAGAGGGAAAGATGTAGAGACACAGATATCACCGATCCGCGTTCCTGTGTTGATCCTGCCAATGAGCATTCCAGGGTGGGCTGGGGGTCTGGGGGAGAGGGGGGTGACCAGGCAGGACTTAGGGGAACCCAGTAAGGGAGAACCATCAGGATGCCTGAGGGCACTGCCTGGCTGAAGGGGTTCTGGTGGATGTGGCCATGGGCAGCTCAGAGCATGATGTGGGCTCCTTGAGGTGAGAAAGGGACCATCAGAGTTCTGAGCCATGGGAAGAAGCTACTGAGGGTGGGGATGGGATCCTGCCAGGTTTGGGGATG
>NW_009713706.1:0-10845 GCF_000703405.1 Apaloderma vittatum | reverse complement strand
TTATTAATGTATAGAAATACCTGAGGGGTGGATGTCAAAGAGAAGGAGACAATCTCTTCTCAGTGGTGCCCAGTAATAGAACAAGAAATAATGGGTTTAATTTAGGACATAGGAAGTTCCACCTGAACATGAGGAGAAACTTCTTTACTGTGAGGGTGACAGAGCACTGGCACAGGCTGCCCAGAGAGGTTGTGGAGCCTCCTTCTCCCGAGACTTTCAAAACCCATCTGGACGCGTTCCTGTGTGGCTGCCCTAGGGGATCCTGCTCTAGCAGGGAGGGTAGGACTAGAGAATCTCTAGAGGTCCCTTCCAACGCCAAACATTCTATGATTCTATGATATGTATGAAAATGTGTGTGTTCAGGTAATGTTATTTGAGGGATTTTAAAACAGTGTACTTATCCATTCTGAGGCAATACTTATTCCACTTAATTGAAAGATGGATAGACAGAATTCCAAAGGACTGGTAAACCATTTGACAATGAACATAAGAAAATAATGACAGGTGTAGATAGTAAAGGAATATCACTCTGTCATTTTCAGAGTGATAGTTAAGAGGGCCTGAGTTGTCTTATTTTCACCAGGATTCTGTTATGTTACAGTTAGAGAAGCTGCTACTTTATTAGGTCAGACATGACAGAATCAGAATTGCACCCTAGGTAGAGTTTTTGGTGATGAAAAAAGAAGAAATATTAGATATCTAAAAGTTTCAGTGCATATCAAATTAAATGAAAATTTTATCAATATAGCTGCACGAGGAAAAATATACAGCCTTATTGCCTGTAACATCATAAACAAGTTTGATTGCATCTATAGTTACTGAAAGTCTGCAGAGACCAAAACAGTTAAGAATGCTCATAACTGTATTTATAAGCAAAAGTGCATTTGAAATATATTTCTGCAATCAAAGCTAGAAGTCAAGTCCCAAAGATGCATGTCAGAACGTAAAAGTACTGGATTTGTCAGTCTTCTGCTCTTAGGATCCAGAAATGTCTATCTCAAAATAAGTCTGTACACATTTATACAAGTTCAGTTGTGAATTTCATAGCTTAGCATCAAAGAGAAATTTTCCAGTAAGAACCAGTTGGAAAAGGTTAACTCCAGGCAGCCTTGGGAGTCAACAAAGGGGACTCATGAGTTGTTCTCATTCCCACTAATGCTTACAAAGCTTCAGCAGAACACTTAGAGAAGCTTGTGGCACGCAGATGCAGCACACTCTTTTACAATGGGGAAAATTAAACCAAAAAAGTGAGGGTAAGAGGTCCCCCTACTAGAATCCAGAAAGGTCACAACTTTTCTCCCTAGTATATCACAGCTGCTAAATAAATATAGACAGAACTTGATAAGTTTTAACATGTCAGATTTGCACATGATAACTTCATTTACAGAGAAAATGCTTAAAATTAAGTATACCTGCAGCAGCAGTTCCTGTAGTTGGGCTCGCTTCTGTTTTATCCTTTCAATCCGCTTCTGTTTTTCTATCTTAAAATATGAATGTAAATGTATAAAAATATTTACTTAGTTACCTTGTCTATTCCATTGTGCCAAACTGAACAGGCTTTAGAGCTACACCAGTGTGCTAATACTGTTAAAAAAATCCATACTTTCTTTGAAAATGGTGGTAAAGTCCATATAAGTAAATAAGTACAATAAGTAAATAAGTAAATAAGGCACAATAAGTAAATTGCAAAATTCTTTTCAGCCCTACACATTTGCTATGTATTTTCTTCATTTTTCAAGACTGACTGCAGTCACATGAGTTTCTCCATAAAATAGGTCTGACAAACTGTAATTTCTTTGTTAACAATTTTAACTCCAGTAAAAAATTATTACAAGACTCTGTATTATTTCCCCACCTGTTCCTCCTCTTTTGTATTGTGCTCTGAGTATCCCTTAGCATCAAATTAAACAGTTGCTTAAGTGGGTGCTTTGGTTCGTTTTTTTTTTAACTCCTGCCCTCAGCTCTTCTGTATTTTGCACATCCCTTCCACTGGTCTCCATGCTACTAGACATAAATGTTTGGAGACTGGGCTCAGGATCGTCACCTGCATCTTTCCAGTGACCTCCACTTTTTGTTTGGACTACTCATTAGACACTTGATTAAACTAACAAGATTTCAGCAACAAAAAGGGGGTAGAGGTAATATTTTCTACATAAGCACAGAATCCACTTCCTGCAACACTTCTGTTAATGCCAATTTAGGGGGCAAAGCTGTCTTCCACCTAAGCATGCAGCGTTTAGCACAGCAACAGTACTGGATGCCTACTGGCACTGCAGATACATCCAATGGTATTTTAAATAGCGCTCTAGGGCAACACTAAATAATTATACAGCAGTCATCATGTTTCAAAGGTACTTTTGCTCATCACCCTGTTGGTACCAGCAGTGTATCTCTGCTCTCAAAAATATTAAACCCTTAAAGTACCTTTTCATTCATCTGCTGAACTAAATGATGCAATCTTTTAAAACTTTGCTGGCCTATACACCCCATATTTTATTTATGATGCTGCTTTATGGTGGTTCCACACACCCTTTAATATTTAAAATGCTTATTCCAGAACACAGTAGATGACTGTCTTTGCTGGAACAAATATGTAACTCTTAAACCCAATAAACAATACAGATATAATTTAGACATGGTTTCTCTGTAACAGGTTTTTGTACTTCTCATTTTTGTACTAGTAATCATATTATGGAATTACACTGTAAAAAGCGTTGGCACTTGATACAGCTTTAAAAGCAAAGTTAAGTCTTGATTTCACACTATGAAAATGCAGCTTTATTTTCTATGATTTTCTATTATTTTCAATTATGTCATAGGAAGCAACATTTTAAGAAAATATTCCTGGCTTCCATTTTGTGCATATGTAATTAGAGCCTGAAACAGTGCATAGCATATGATCATTGTAGACAATACAATGAAATTCAAGTTTGGTCTTTGTAATAAGAACCTATATTGAAGATAAAATGTTCACATGAATGCATGTAAAGTGTAGATTTATCCATTCTTTTTCTTTTTTTTTTTTTCAAGAAAGAATCTCTGATCAATTATACGCATACTCCTTGGGCGGATGTATTTTCCAAGTTGCTGTAATGGACAAGGACAGTAAAAGCTTTTTGATTACATCTAGAAAAACAACCAATGTAAATGAACTTGCACACACACAAAAAACCATTCTGTAATGGAAAGGCACCCCACCCACCTTTTAGGATGTTCAATGTCACAAGGTATCACAAATATAATACATATTAAGATGTATTTACAGACAGTCATTTACAGCACTCTGCAGTAAATATAGTAACTTGTGCTTTTTATTTATAGAGAATTTGGCCTGAAAAACAAGCAACATTTGTGCATATAAATTCTGGCATCCCTGCAAAAACATGGTAACTCCCAGTGTGCTGGAAAAATAATGGAAATTACCACTAAGTAAAACTTTATTTTTTTCCGTGCCAGTTCATAATTCGTATTTGACACCCTAGCAGGAATTATTTTTCAATTTAATTTCCTTTGAATGGCAATTCCAAGTACAAACAAGAATAGAAAATTGGTCTACTTTTAAATGTATACCATTTTGAAAGCATAAGTGCAGCATAAATTCTTTTGACTTTAGTCTGGGTAATTCAGGTTTCTATGTCCATTTTTGTAAACTTTTTTTAAGCTTTGAGTAATGTATACTAAATAAACTGAACTAAGCATACATATAGATATACTTTCAGTTTATTCACGTATCAAAAATTGTATTTTAACATTGTGTGCAAGACTCAAAACGAATTAAGTTTAAACTGAGAAAAAGACCCTCTTTGGAAGTAGAGCATCTCCATTACCACAACCTGTGAAATACACAGACTTTCCCAATTTCCCATCTACCTCACTTTACCTCCAGATTCTGACATTCCTGAGCTGAGTTTGTAGGAAGGCCAATCCATCTGATTTCCTTCTTCTCCTTTGAAATTATGTTCATTGCCATCAGGACATTAAGAGCATCATACACTCTCCGTCTAATATTTTTCTGATCGTAAGCCTGCTAAGAAAACAATGCAGTGTTAATTAAAACAAAGCAATTCAAAAAAGAGATTGACCACATCCTTCATAGATATGTAGAAGATAAAAAGTGAAAATGGCAGTTTAAATCAAGAGTGTTATTAAAATATAATGCCTTCATCTGTGCTACTACTTGGATATCACATGGCATATGTGGGTGCAAACCGAAGTTTCAGACCTGCTTGAAGCCTCTGTGCAGCACATTCCCATCATGGCAAGCCTCTTACAGTTG
The DNA here is from genome assembly GCF_000703405.1 of Apaloderma vittatum. Lineage (NCBI taxonomy): Eukaryota > Metazoa > Chordata > Aves > Trogoniformes > Trogonidae > Apaloderma > Apaloderma vittatum. Next base: position 6,569 of record NW_009713706.1, on the reverse strand, counting down.
CAAAGCCTGACAAGATTGTGTATGGTGGATACAAGAATAGCCTTTTTTTAAAAGATAATTCTTCTGGCAGATTTCTCTATTTTGTTTATAATTTAGACGGAGTTCAATTATTCATTTTATTTCTTTTCTTGTTTTTTTAATTTCAGAGGGTAAGTCTTTATACTTTGTAAAGTAGCAAAGTGAAAGTATGGAGTATGGCAGCAAAAGTGCAAACAGAAGGGACAGAATACCATGATAAATCAGACAATTTTGTAGTGGTTTAACAAATTTCAACATATAATTGCTTACCGAATCTGTAGCTAGGTGGCTGTTAGAATTTGTAAATTCTGATACCAGCTCATCAGCAACTTCATTGTATGAAGTTGTTCCTTTACGCTGAACTTTTTCACATACTTTCATTGAAAAATGCCTCAGACCCTTCCCATTTTTGTCTCCTTTTTTGCTTCTCTTACTGGAAGGAAAAAAGGAATTACTTTAATACACTGAATGTTAATAAGCTACTTTGCTACACAGCAGAAGATCTACCTTTTGCAAGAGGAATCTGGACTCATGACATTATGTACTGTCTACTGTTCTGCTTTTTTTTCAACCAGCTTCTGTTTTCTCACAAGTTGGCAAAAACGTACACAGAAGCCCCTTCCACCCTTCTTTCTCAGCAATTTCTATACTGATATTATTTGAACACAAGCTACTGGGCAGATGCTTAAAAAAATGGATTTGCAATTCATCTCTAGGTAGTTTTCCAGAAGAGCAACTAAAAAAAGGGGGAAAACCTCACAGGGGGTTTATGTGCCTGGAAGCCAGATTTACAGGGAACTCTCATGTTTGTGCTTTAAAACAGAGAGGTCAGACACCCCTGTTTACAATACAGAAGAAGATACCTCAGATCTCCTAACCACCAACTTTAATATCTTTGGCACCGTAGTTAAGACTGAGATATAAGAATGTCTTTTGTGGAGAATAAATACATACTAATTGATATTTATGGTGCCAGATTAATAACTGACAACAAGGGTTATTTTTACATTCATTTTCTTCCTCAAAAAAAGCAAAAGTTTAGATAATGGTAATGAAAAAAACAGGAGCAACTGATTTTATCACACAAGCTAGATTTGGATACATATTTCAACAGAAGTCTTTAAAAAACTCAGCTGTGTTGTTGTGGGTTGTTTTTTGTGTTTTGGTTTTTTTTTTTTAATTACAGTTTTACAATTTGGTTTCAGAGAGATATATTCTTTTAGAGAAAAAGGTCTAGTTCTGTCAAGAGTAACAAGCTAAGGAAATTATTAAATTTTTTGAAAAACATTCTTGTATTTTAAAATATTTAAGAAACCAAAATACTGGAAAAAAGGAAAGAAGAAAAGGAATAAAGAAAAAGAACACCAGAAAATTTTTTTGGAAACATTCCTAATCCCTACATAGTTATTCGACTAATCCCTGGTAAGTAAACAAACAAAACCACCTTGAATGCATTCAAAGAAGCTTCTGAAGCAAAGGGAAAGATAATCCCCTTACAAGTATTAGTTACATTGAAAACTAGAACAATCCTGTTTCTGAAGATGTGTTTTTTCTTGACAACTCCCAGTATCATCTGCAACAGCAAATGTATTTATCAGATAGTGATAAAGCAAAGCACAATGAATTGTAACTACAAGGAATAGCATACAACATAGTTTTTACATGGAGAGTCAAAACTACTGAAAGTGTGAACCATACACCCATTTCTCTGATTGGCCATATCTGAAGAAGTAAATCAGGTATGACTGTATACATAAAATATATACAAATATACACATATATATGTTCAGTAATACGCACCTTTCTGAAAAATCTGATTCTATAAATTCTCGAATTCGCTTTCTGTCCCTAAGAAAAGACAATTCAACTTAGATGAAAACAGCATTCCATATTTAGACCAACAAAATCCATGTAATTTTGGGCCTAGCTGGCTACTAACATTTGGTGTTACATCTTTACTGAAAGGGGAAAACAGCACAAACACAGCTTGGCAAAACTTGAGGGAACGTGGTTAGGACTTCAGAGGTTGTCTGAGCTCACTGCCCAAGAAGTTCTACTCCAAATTTTACCATGCTTTGCCTATGATTTTTGGGAAGTGACTTCATCTGGAACTACAGGAAGTGATGATGTGAGCTAGATAACCAAATCCCACCAAAAAAGAGAAGCTAGGATCCTTTGAAAATTCCTCCAAATGCAAGAAAAATGCCTTGAAACAGTACATAAGATATACTCTATATTTTCAGTCTTTGAATGCTTTGGTATTTTTAAATGAAAAACCAAGGTAAAACACTAAACATGTTAGAGTTGATGCATAGGTTGCTAAAGAGAGATACTGTAAAGTAGTTGACGTGATTTTCGCATAAGAATAGCAGTCACCAATCACTGCTGGTTTCCTTATCATTCTGCTTATTAGCCACAGCAAGTAGACTTCATCAGTTGTATTCCAAACACGTATTTTATGCTTGCAGCTGTTACAATGCATATTGCTTGAGAACTGCTTCATGTTGTTACCCTGCAGTTTCAGAACCAGGGGCTCACTGCACATACTGATGCAGCTAAAAACCTGACAATGTTATGAAGGGAGCTGAACAGAAGTGATGGGTTTCAAGACCTGTGCCATGAAAGCCTGCCTGCAGGGATTTGCTTGTGCCACCCATCAGCAGACAATTGCCTCGGAAGCAGCCACCGGATTTTTTGCTTTGGCCGATCCCTGTCCATGGTGCTTACCCCGTCAAGCTGCCGGAATGTGGCACACCTGGGTCGGGGGGGCTGGGGCTGCCGCGTTTTCTTGAGTGACAGGGACCTGGAACAGCAGTGAAAGGAGAGCTAGCCCCTGCTCTGTGAGCCCGGCTGATGGAGCTTGTATGGAAACCTGAGAATAAGTATGCTGTTGGGAACAATCTGGAATCTGATGAGGAGTAAACCTTGGGTAAAGAGAGTAGTCTAGACTCGTGAAGCGAGGGTCTGATGGAAATTTCCTAGCTAAAAGCCTTTCAACAAGCAGCAGCAATGAACCATGTAACAATGCCTTTGTGAGATGGAGATGTAGGCACATTGTAATGATTTGAGCGGGGCTTATCTCTGAGAATGGAATGCAAGGCTACTATGAGATAAACAGGCACAGGATGCCTCAAGACTGCAGACCTTGCTTGTCAGCAAAAACAAGGGAGTACAGGCTATAGTTCACCAAAAGAACGTGGTGATGAAGAGGGGAATGAAGGAAACAGCCACCAGATATCTCTAAAACCCACCAAGAGACTATAATGCACACGCAGGAGTGGGTGGTAACCTATGATAATGAGTTCTCAGAAAATAATTACTATGTTGATAATTTCTGAGAAATATCATGCATACGTATGTATAACCTGCATAGAAGCTATACACCTAACTCTGTACGGCACGCACATTAGGTGAAGTGATGCCCTGTGCATCCAGCACTGCCATAAAGAATACCTGCTTAATAGTCACCAAGACTATCGAGTCCTGATCGATAGACTATAGAGGCCATCATTTGCAATCCTCTGGAACTGTTTTCAGTAAGGGGTCACCGCTTAGATTTGGCAATACTACAGACTCTTCTTCACCTCCATTCTTCAGATGAAAATACAACCTTTTGTATGGACTTCCACAGGGATCACCACTGATTGGCCAGTCTGAAGAACATCCTGCTCCTTTTTGTCAGTGAAACAATACTTAGGCTCTGTAAACACCATGTCTAGGTTTTGGCAGTATACAAACAGGAGGATTGTGCTAATCCTTGGTGGGGGATGCACTGCAACTAGGTTCCTCCGTGGGAATCTCCATCACCTGGGTTTGGATGAAGCCTGAGAAAGCTAATTGGCATTAATTCCCTAGTTTAACAAGCTGTGGACAGTATAGATTTTCCCTCCTCCAGGTAGTGAAAGAACTTCTGCCTGGCCTCCGCACTTCACAGCATTTGCAGAAACAAAGTAATCTTTGACAATTCCTTCAAATAAAATCAGAATCAAGTAGATTCAAAAGGTATTTTGAGCAGGTAAACACATATGCAGCAAAAAAATCAAGTTTAAAAACTGCTCAGCTGGGCATGTAGTTTATTGACTCTGGTGGGAATACAGTGACTGGGAAGTACAACCCTATGACAGTCCTTGCTTACAGCATAGAATGAACTAAGTCAACGTACAAACATTATGCTCTCATTTCTGCCATGTCCTAGGATGCTCCATTTTCCCACCTCTAAAGCTAGAAAGGTACCGCTGACATTCATCACCTGTTCAGAAAAAATTAACCTGGGTATACAAATAAATTACTTTTTTGTTTTCAGAGGCAAATCACATCTGTCTTGAAACAGATAAGCACAGTAGTACTGATATTAAAAAAAAATAAATTAATCATTAAATACTGTAAAGATAAAATTTCCTTAGAAGAGACAGTCATGTTACTTTGAAGTATACCTTAAAACCCCATGAAAACTTGTTGCTACCATGAAAACAGTACTAAAAATACAACACTGACTAACATTCAAAATGTTCCATAATAGTCTTATCCTTCAACCCCTCTGGTTTTGACAGTCTCTCTCCCTGTACACTCAACAGCGAAACTACTTGGATATACTATGAAGTTACGGAAAACATGAAGGTTTCTTTTAAAAAGACTCATGAATTTGTGGCTTTTTTTACAAACAGACACTGCCATAAGCCAAAATTTAAACAGTGATGTCTGGTGCTTGTACTTGCATGTTCACATGCTCTAGATATTGAACGAGCTAAAGAGCATAGTCCTTTCAGTTGTGCAAGAACTAGAAGCCATAAGCCAATATAGAGATTCAACAGTATAAATAAAGGAAAAAAATCAGAACAGATCCTCAAACACAGAACAAAAATCTTACCCCGGGACCCACCCAGAAGCTTCTGTTACGTGTGTCTGCATGACCATTGTTGGAGCCGGGTTGTATGGACTCCTAATCAGAACACTCCCCGAACTGGACAGTCTTTGTGATGTGCTTATAATCTAAGAAATTTAGAAATAAATAAATAAAAAAACCCCACAGCCTTCTTAAGAATACATAGGTTACCACAGGCCAAAATTCACACTAGACATGGTAGTAAGAAAAAAAAATACATCTATACCAAATGCAAGCTGCAATCAAAATATACAGATGTCATCAGGGGATCTTTGTACGTTAACTACAATGTTGTTGAGTTTTTTACTAATTGTACTGTATTACTATACCATTCATACGAATAAGATCTAGACAAATAGAAATAATTACTTATGTATGGCAGATAGGATCTGCACCTATACACATTTAAATGTTTTTCTGAGGGAAGTGCATCTAGGCAATTTCCTATCACTCTAATCAATTAAGTCTCCTTTCCAATGGATTTGTCTCCTGCAATTGTGTCTTTGGTACCAAAGACCATCTGAGCTGCAGGCAAATATTCCCTGCAGTTTCTAGCACTCAAAAGATCTCAAGGCATTCCAGCAAGCTAGTAACACCGTAGCAATGGAATTAAATGTAAAGTCTGTAACAGCATAAATAGAACTTACATTTATTCAAATCTGGTGAAATTGTCCATACAATAGTTGTTAACACACTTGGTCTCAATTTTTAACTCACATCTAAGGTCATTCTTTAAAGTAAGTCACCAGAAGAATTTATATAGTATTTAAAATTGAAACTGTTAATCAGTAATCTATAAACTACAACACATGTTAAATTATTTTGATTCCAGTACAGTAAGTTTCACACCAAAACTGCTTGGACAATGCTTTTTACTCACATACCTTATTTTGATATTTTAAACTTTATTTTGCTTTACTACATTCATTAGTGATATTCTGAGTACCTCCAATATTAAACTTCGTAGTTTCCTTTACTGCCTAATTTATCAAACACCTATGTAAATAGATACGTGTTTGACATACTAATATTTTTTAAACAATTAAAAAAAAAAGGTATCTGAAGAATTTCTCATTTCCTTAGTTCACTTCACATCCATCCTGACATCACACTGTGGTTACATGTGTGTATTTTTAAACTTAAGACATAAATTTACCTTATTTATTTTCCCAAGTAGATGGCTTGACAGAAACAAATGAAAACAGAAATTTGGCAAAACCAGAACACAGGTACAAGTTAAGATACTTACTTGTTGAAAGTGGAGAACAAAAGACCCCTGGCTGGCTGCTTTACACACAGCATGCAGGCACAAGAAACGTATCAACTTTTATCAAGCCACTGCTACATTGGCTTGTGATAGATTGCTGAATTTTTTAAAGCTTGCCTAAATTCAGCACTAGTGTAACAATAGTACGTGAGAATCAGTAACGCCGTATTTCATAGAATGGCCTAGGCTGGAAGGGACCTTAGAGATCTAGTCCAACCTCCCTGTCATGGGCAGGGACGCCTCTCAACTAGACCAGGCTACTCAAGGCTCCGTCCAACTTGGCCTTAACCCCTCCAGGGAGGGGGCAGCCACAATATCTCTGGGCAATTTATTCCAAAGTCTTGCCGGCCTCGTACTGAAGAACTTCTTTGTAAGATCCAGTTTAAATCTATTCTCCTTCAA